>NC_036857.1:36520519-36530165 GCF_002910315.2 Salvelinus sp. IW2-2015
GATTAAAGCCGCCAGTCTTCTTGTGTATGACACTCAAGCTTGGCACACCTGAGTTTCTCCCATTCTTCTCTGCAGATCCTCTCAAGCTCTGTCAGATTGGATGGGAGTGTCGCTGCACAGCTATTTTCAGGACTCTCCAGAGATCGGGTTCGGGCTCTGGCTGGGCCACTCATGGACATTCAGAGACTTGTCCCAAAASCACTCCAGCATTGTCTTGGCTGTGTGCTTAGGGTCGTTGTCCTGTTGGAAGGTGAACCTTCAACCCAGTCTGAGGTCCTGAGTACTCTGGAGCAGGTTTTCATCAAGGATCTCTATGTACTTTGCTCCATTCATCCTTTCCTTGATCCTGACTAGTCTCCCAGTCCCTTCCGCTGAAAAACATCCCTACAGCATGATGRTGCCACCACCATGCTTCACCGTAGAGATTGTGCCAGGTTTCATCCAGGCGTGAAGCTTCGCATTCAGGCCAAATAGTTCAATCTTGGTTTCATCAGACCAGAGCATCGTGTTTCTCATGGTCTGAGAGTTCTTTAGGTGCCTTTTGGCAAACTCCRAGCGGKTTGTCATGTGCCTTTTACTGAGGAGTGCCTTCCGTCTAGCCACTCAACCATAAAGGCCTGATTGGTGGAGTGCTGCAGATGGTTGTCCTTATGGAAGGTTCTCCCATCTCCACAGAGGAACACTGGAGCTCTGTCAGAGTGACCATCGTGTTCTTGGTCACCTCCCTGACCAAGGCCCTTCTCTCCAAATTGCTCAGTTTTGCCAGGCGGCCAGCTCTAGGATGACTCTTGGTGGTTCCAAACTTCTTCCATTTAAGAATGATGGAGGCCACTGTGTTCTTGGTGGACCTTCAATGCTGCAGAMATTTTTTGGTACCTTTCCCCAGATCTGTGCCTTGACACAATCCTGTCTCAGAACACTACGGACAATTCCTTCGACATTATGGCTTTSTTTTTGCTCTGATATGACTGTCAACTGTGGTATCTTATATAGACAGGTGTGTGCTTTTMCAAATCATGTCCAATCAATTGAATTTACCACAGGTGGACTCCAAACAAGTTGTAGAAACATCTCAAGAATGGGTGACAGGTAGTCTAGTGGTTAGAGCATTGGGCCAGTAACCAAAAGGTTGCCAGATCGAATCCCCAAGCTGACAAGTTTAAAATCTGTCGAGCCCGTCATTGTAAATAAGAATTTGTTCTTAACCGACTTGCCTAGTTAAACACTAGGGGTCAGATTATAATATATTTTTTTAAATAACGTTCCCAAGGTAAACTGACTTTTTCTCAGGTCCAGATCGTAGAATATGCATATAATTTACAGATTAGGATAGAAAACACTCCAAAGTTTCCAAAACTGTCAAAATATTGTCTGTGAGTATAACAAAACTGATTCTGCAGGCGAAAACCTGAGAAAATATAACCCGGAAGTGATATATATATTTTTTTAAATCTGTGTTTCCTGGCCAGTCTTTCTTCCATTTAAAGGGGTATCAACCATATTCCTTTTCCAATGGCTTCCTCAKGCTGTGACCAGGCTTTAGACATAGTATCAGGCTTTTATTTTGAAAAATGAACGAGATTTTTCAAAAGTAGTCAGGTGTCCTCTGAATAGTTCCTGCGCGCGAGAGGGGAGCTCTCCATTTTCTGTGCGCAGAAAGGTTAATAAATAAAAGATCAATGCCCTTTCCTCTCTTCTGTTGTCCTATTTTCTCCTCTCCTCACCATGTACACTGCTCTCCACATACACTCCTTTAATTTACCCCCTCTTCTCATCCTTTCCACAGGGCCCTGGTAACTATAGCTGATTTCATGGATGAACTATCGCYAAAACTCCGTGAGGAATTTGATCACCAGCTGAATGAGATTGTGCATGACTTCAAGAAGAGGATACGGACCGAACGACTGAGACCACAGTGAAATGAATAACTTGTTCTGTTGTTGGTCAGACATCTCAGGAGTCAGACACTAGACACTTTCATATTATTCCGTAGACACTTTTGTTGTTTACATGTCTGTTTTTTTGCAGATACGTGTACTATTGTAGCACAGGAGGTTGAAGGTACCTTAATTGGGGAGCATGGGCTCGTGATAATGGCTGGAGTGGAATTTGTGGAATGGTATCAAATACATCAAACAAATCAAATCAAAATCAAATCAAGTCACATGCGCCAAATAGAACAGGTGTACTGTGAAATGCTTACTTAAAGCCCTTAACCAACAATGCAGTTCAAGAAATGATTTAATAAAAATTTTACTAAATAAACTAAAGTTTAAAAAATTGGGTGGGGATCGATCACAAGGTCACAACAAAAATGTACATAAAAACAGGCTATATACAGGGGTACCAGTCCTGACTCAATGTGCGGGGGTACAGGTTAATCGAGGTCTTTGTAGAGACTATGCATAGTAATAAACAGCGAGTAGCAGCAGTGTAAAAAGTCTGGGTGGCCATTTGATTAGTTTAGTTGTTCAGCAGTCTTATGACTTGGGGGTAGAGGAGCCTTTGGTCCTAGACTTGGTGCTCCGGTACCGTTCTCCGTTGAGGATGCTCTCGATGGTGCAGCTGTAGAACCTTTTGAGGACTGGGGCCTCATGCAAATCTTTTCAGTCTGTATTTGATGACATTTCATTCGCTCAGTTCCAGACATTGTTATGATATGTGCTCCCCTCAGCAGCCTCCTGTGTATTGCACAATACATTTATGTTATTGTCTGACACTTTAATTATATTTCATTGATAGGTGTTGTCTGTTCTTAGCAGTCACTGTTGTACTATTGAGACACATTTGTTCTATTGATCAAAATTACTTGCATTTACACACTGACACTTTAATTATATTTCATTGAGACGTGTTGTTTAAGTCTGTTCTTAGCAGGCACTTTTGTGTTGTGGTTTACTTTCAGAACCCAGCAGAAAGAATAAGAGTTTGTGTGATGAAAAAGATCTGTTTGAATTTCTTCATCTCAATACAAGGTGTTTCAATGCATTCTATTTGTACATCAAGTACTGACAACATTGAGAAAAGCTGTGTGCCACAGACTTTAGAGGTTTTTTTCTACTTGTATGGTGCAGTTCAATCTAATCTACATTGATGAACAATGACACATCAAATAATCAAGTTTCATTTTATTAACAAGATTAAAAGTCTACATTTTAGTACAAAGTACTTTGGTTCACAGTGCTCACAAAGAAAAYGTTTTTTTTTGTGTGTGAGCAGTCCAAACAAATTGGCTGGCCTTGGGTTGAGTTGTACTCTCCTAACCATGTCTTCCTGCCATGGCACACSTCCAGAGGGCATTATTGATGAAAGGGGCAATGCGAGGCACAAGATAATCTAAATGGCAAGCAGACATCCTAAAGTACACAAAATGCTGCTCCTCATCAATGGTGTGCATTTGTTGGACCAGCATTGCATCCTCCCCATTTGTTGTTCTTTCTCTGTTGAGTGGTGGCACTGACCATCTTCTCTTCGGTAATTCGCCTATTATATGTGTTTCTAGGTAAAGCAAATCTAGTAGATCCCTAGCAATTCGCAAAACTTCCATTTTCTCGACCGGTCAAGCGTCTCCCCCTTTCGTTTTTTCAAGTGAATGTATTTTAAGGGCCTATGTGAGCACACTTGTTCGGTTCGCCTAGCCGAGTTTGTCTAGGCGTCAACTGAACCGAAGCATGCGGATTCCTTTATGGGGTTAATTGTGTGTGTGTGTGTGTGTGTGTGTGTGTGTGTGTGTGTGTGTGTGTGTGTGTGTGTGTGTGTGTGTGTGTGTGTGTGTGTGTGTGTGTGTGGGTGTGAGTGGGGGTGGGTGTGGGGGTGTGTGTGTGTGTGTGTGTGTGTGTGTGTGTGTGTGTGTGTGTGTGTGTGTGTGTGTGTGTGTGTGTGTGTGTGTGTGTGTGTGTGTGTGTGTGTGTGTGTGTGTGTGTGTGTGTGTGTGTGTGTGTGTGTGTGTGTGTGTTGGCCCATACAAAGGACTGAAGTAAGGGGGGAAAGGAGGGTCTTCCAGGGAGGGGCAAGAAAAGGCCGCCATAATATTACACACATTCCTGAAGTACAGTAAATTAAAGAAAAGCATGGCGGTCCATTGACACGTGAACACACTCACAACACACAAACCTAAGTGTGAGCATGTACACATACAGGCTCACTTACCAATACACATGCAAAGGMTCTGTACACATGTAGGTTGWACCACTGATKTACAACACATTTCACACAATGGTTGATATTTTTTGTGTTACAATGGAGAGTTTGTCTCCACAAACATTTTTCCACAAACAAGTCATTGTGTGGTATCTTTTGTACAGAAAAATGCTCTGTTGTATCACAACTGTTGTGCCAGAAGCATTGTACATCAGTTGTACGTGGCCATATACACATGCAACCACATACACACGCATACTCCAACAMATCCTAAAGAGTCAAGAGGGATTCTAAGTTAGCTGGACACAAGGCATCATGAGAGATTTGGTTTGGATGGAAACAAGAGTCATGATTCATCATGCCTTGTTTAGTTTGGGTGAATCTGTGATAGCTGTTCCATCTGCAGTTGCTCTTATAACTGATAGGCCTTATTCAGCTAACGACTCTCTAATGATTCCCATTGACTCCCAGACCATCTCTTTACTAATTGCTTTCACAGCTGCCCATCCGGTCTGCAGAACAGGGGTTCCCAACCTAGGGGGCGCCAACATTTCGTGTGGGGGGGGGATGTTGGACATTCCTTAGTTCTAGAGGTAAATGTGCGATTGTTTATGCCAATCTAAAATGATGCATACATCCGCTATGCTTCAGGCTAGAAACAAGCGGTAAAATGCCAGAGGAAAACGCGACTCTGATACACATGGGAATATAATTGGCTCTATGACATTCAGAAGCTGGASTCGAGGAGTCGAGGAGTAAAAGAAATTGGACTTTGCTTGGGAAGTAATCTTGTACAATGTGTGACTGTTGCTATCAGTTGATCTATTCACTTTCTGTAAAAGACTCTATGTATAATTCAATTGAAAGTTCATATAAATGATCCTAATAAAACATATTTGTTAGCGGAACAACATTTGGGGAAATCGGGTCTGGAATGTATTTTCGTTTTCTATTATATTTGAATAATTATTATTAATATTAGGAAATGAGCTTGAAAACAACAACATTTAACTAGGTCCCTCAAATTAAACAAAATCAAGCTGGTTACACATTCAATATAGGCTATCTCAATAAACAATACTTTTAAAAAAGAAAGGAAGGGGTTCAATGTGAATAGGGGGGCCCTGGGGAAAAAAAGGTTCGGCACCCTGCTGTAGAACAATATTGCTGCTTAACATCTACTGTATGTCTATGGTTAATGTTCAAGATTCAATAAAAAAAGACAGACGTTGTTTATTTCTAAAGTTCTAACTCCTCTACTTCTTTGAATAGAATAATTAATGTTTTCCCTCCACTCAATCTAGTTATTTGTTGTCATGTAAAGTTGCTGAAAGTAGCTTGTCTTGATCCTAGAAGCGTGAAGCCGGCAGATCACAAACTGGATGGTAATCAGATCACTGAAAGGAGTTTGACAAACGACCAGTGACAACCACTGGCCCCCAGAGGACGTGAGGGGTCACCAGAGGTCAAGGCTGGGGGCCAAGGGTCAGCCCATTCAGAGCCGCTCAATCATTAAATGCCATCTTTGTGCCATCTTGAAGGATCTCACGGTATGGAGCGGTTCCATTGGATTCTTCCCAGGTTCCAACAGGGAAATCAATATRATTGTTTGTGTCTATAATTGCTTTGTCTGTGAAGCAAACCACCATTTTGAACAACCCAAATAACTTATCTATTGAAGATTTCCAATTCTGATAGTGGGCCTAACACAAAAAATATATATTGGTGTGTCATTGTCTCTATGCAATTAAATTCATGAAAAATGGAAACATTTCAATACATCCGCAAAGCCTTTTGTTGAAGAGGTCATAAACTAAATAAACAGTGGTGTTAATATGGTCAAGGTTAGCTAATTATGTATCAAGTAAAACCTAAAACACAAAACTATTTTTACATCTCGTTGATTTTCTATGAAAACAACCTTCTAGTGTTGGACTTGACTGAAAAAAAACATGCAAAATTCTTGATGACATCTCACATTTGGGGACTTTTTATTGCATTTGGTGATTTCTCGTGTTATCTCATGTGTAAAGTATGTCGTCTCTTGGGCGTCTCGATCTTTGTTTCCCTGCGCCTGCCGCCCAAATTTTCATCATAAATATTTCACCCTGGCTGACCCAGCGCCTTTCTCCCCATTGGAGGCCCCTGATTAGAACGCACACATGCATGTGCAGATAGACCCAGCCGCAAGGACAAAGTCAGGACTGTTTGTGTGTGTGTGTGTCAGAATTTCAAGACAAATGCATAGCATACCCCTTTAATATGCTCTAATTATTCAACAAGCCCCCATTCTTTCTCTTTATCCCGCTTTCTCTCATCCCAATTCACTGCAGCAGACACTGTTGGCTCCAGAGTGACTAACTCTATTGAAAAGTCACTCAGTCAGAGGACAGACTGTGTTTTGTCTGCTCTCTCTCTCATTCTCTCTCTCCCTTTCTCTATCTTTTTTTTGTCCTCTCCCAACCTCCTCTGTTCTCCTCTGTTCTACAGCATTGAGGTCAGATGCCGAAAAAGCCAAAACAGAATTGTGAGATAAATATTGATTGTTCCTGAGACGCTTTCCTGAATCCTAAATATCTATAAAATTAGAAAAGCATACAGATGTCATATCTKAATTTGATCACTCTGTTGTTGGTGAGATTTGTCCTGTGCCGCAGCAAATTCAAATCAAATCAAACTTTATTTGTCACATGCGGCGAATACAACAAGTGTTGACCTTACCGTGAAATGCTTACTTACAAGCCCTTAACCAACARTGCAGTTCAATAAGAGTTAAGAAATGATTTACAAAATAAACTAAAGTAAAAAAATATAATAATAAAAAGTAACACAATAACATAACAATAACAAGGCTATATACAGGGGATACCGGTACYGAGTCAGTGTGAGGGGGTACAGGTTAGTTGAGGTAATTTGTACATGTAGGTAGGGGTGAAGTGACTGTGCATAGATAATAAACAGCGAGTAGCAGCAGTGTACAAAAKAAATGGAGGGGGGGTCAATGTAAATAGTCCGGTGGCCATTTGATYAATAGTTCAGCAGTCTTATGGCTTGGGGGTAGAAGCTGTTAAGGAGCCTTTTGGTCCTAGACTTGGCGCTCCGGTACCGCTTGCCGTGCGGTAGCTGGAGTGACTGGGTGACTGGARTCTCTGACAATTTCATGGGCTTTCCTCTGACACCACCTATTATATAGGTCCTGGAAGGCAGGAAGCTTGCCCACAGTGATGTACTGGGCTGTATGTACTACCCTCTGTAGCGCCTTACGGTCAGATGCCGAGCTGGATGCTCTCGATGGTACAGCTGTAGAACGTTTTGAGGATCTGGGGACCCATGCCAAATCTTTTTCCTGAGGGGGAAAATGTTTTGTCGTGCCCTCTTCACGACTGTCTTAGTGTTTGAACCATGATAGTTTGTTGGTGAGGTGGATACCAAGGAACTTGAAATTCTTGACCCGCTCCACTACAGCCCTGTCGATGTTAATGGGGGCCTGTTCGGCCCGCCGTTTCCTGTAGTCCACGAYCAGCTCCATTGTCTTGCTCACATTGAGGGAGAGGTTGTTGTCCTGGCACCACACTGCCAGTTCTCTGACCGCCTCCCTATAGGCTGCTCCATCATTGTCGGTGAGCAGGCCTACTACCACTGTTGTGTCGTCAGCAAACTTAATGATGGTGTTGGAGTCGTGTTTGGCCACGCAGTCGTGGGTAAACAGGGAGTACAGGAGGGGACTAAGTACACACCCCTGAGGGGCCCCAGTGTTGAGGATCAGTGTKGCAGATGTGTTGTTGCCTACCCCTACCACCTGGGGACGGCCCGTCAGGAAGTCCAGGATCCAGTTGCAGAGGGAGGTGTTTAGTTCAGGGTCCTTAGCTTAGTGATGAGCTTCGTGGGCACTATGGTATTGAACGTTGAGCTGTACAATTAACAGCATTCTCACATAGTTGTTCCTTTTGTCCAGGTGGGAAAGGGMAGTGTGGAGTGCGATTGAGAAAACGTCATCTGTGGATCTGTTGGGGCAGTATACGAATTGGAGTGGGTCTAGGGTATCCGGAAGGATGCTGTTGATGTGAGCCATGACCAGCCTTTCAAAGCACTTCATGGCTACCGACATGAGTGCTACAGGGCAGTAAATCATTTAGGCAGGTTAACTTTGCTTCCTTGGGCACAGGGACTATGGTGGTCTGCATGAAACATGTAGGTATTACAGACTCGATCAGGGAGAGGTTGAAAATGTCAGTGAAGACACTTGCCAGGTGGTCAGCGCATGCTTTGAGTACACGTCCTGGTAATCCGTCTGGCCCCGCGGCTTTGTGAGTGTTGCTCACATCGGCTACCGAGAGCGCTATCACACAGTCATCCAGAACAGCTGGTGCTCTCGTGCATGCTTCAGCATTGCTTGCCTCGAAGCGAGCATAAAAGGCATTTAGCTTGTTTGGTAGGCTCGCATCACTGGGCAGCTCGCGTCTGGGTTTCCCTTTCTATTCCGTAATAGTTTTCAAGCCCTGCCACATCTGACGAGCGTCAGAACCGGTGTAGTAGGATTCAATCTTAATCCTGTATTGACGCTTTGCTTGTTTGATGGTTCATCGGAGGGCATAGCGGGATTTGTTATAAGCTTCCGGATTAGTCTCCTACTCTTTGAAAGTGGCAGCTCTAGCCTTTAGCTCGATGCGGATGTTGCCTGTAATCCATGGCTTCCAGTTGGGATATGTACGTACGGTCACTGTGGGGACGACGTTGTCAATGCACTTATTTATGAAGCCGATGACTGAGGTGGTATACTCCTCACTGCCATTGGATGAATCCCGGAACATATTCCAGTCTGTGCTAGCAAAACAGTCCTGTAACGTAGCATCCGCGTCATCTTACCACTTCCGTATTAAGCGAGTTATTGGTACTTTCTGCTTAAGGTTTTGCTTGTAAGCAGGAATCAGGAGGATAGAATTTTGGTCAGATTTGCCAAATGGAGGGCAGGGAAGAGCTTTTTATGCATTTCTGTGTGTGGAGTAAATGTGGTCTAGAGTTTTTTTTTCTCTGGTTGCACATGTGACATACTGGTAACATTTTTATAAAACTGATTTAAGTTTGCCTGCATTAAAGTCCCTGGCCACTAGGAGCGCCGCTTCGCTTCTGGATGAGCATTTTATTGTTTTCWTATGGCCTTATAGAGTTGGTTGAATGCGCTCTTAGTGCCAACATCGGTCTGTGGTGTTAAATAGACGGCTAMGAATAATATATATGAGAACTCTCTTGGTACTCTACCTCAGGCGAGCAGTACCTCGAGACTTCTTTAATATTAGACATCGCACACCAGCTGTTATTTTACAAAAAGACACACACCCCCACCCCTCGTATTACCAGACGTAGCTTCTTCTCTGTTCTGCCGGTGCATGGAAAATCCCACCAGCTCTATATTATCCGTGTTGTTGTTCAGCCACAACTCGGTGAAACATAAGATATTACAGTTTTTAATGTCCCGTTGGTAGGATAATCGTAATCGTAGATCATA
>NC_036857.1:36531429-36532869 GCF_002910315.2 Salvelinus sp. IW2-2015
GGAAAAGGGGGCGGCAGGTCGGGCTGCCTTCTGAGAATCCATAGGGGAACGAGTAAAACTCCCACTGCCATCCGTCAGACATAATTCAAACAGTTTTAGACACTTCAGAGTGTTTTCTATCCAATACTAATAATATGCATATATTAGCAACTATGACTGAGGAGCAGGCCGTTTACTCTGGGCACTCTGTGCACCTTTCATCCAAGCTACTAAATACTAAACAACATTCTAAAGATTGATTCAATACATCGTTTGACATGTTTCTACTGACTGTTACGGAACTTTTGGACATTTCGTCAAATCAAGCATTTATTGTGGACCTGGGATTCCTAGGACTGCATTCTGATGAAGTTCATCAAAGGTAAGGAAACATTTATCATGTATTTTCTGGTTTCTGTTGACTCCAACATGGCGGCTAACTTTACTATTGTTTTGAGCGCCGTCTCTGATTATTGCATGGTTTGCTTTTTCCGTAAAGTTTTTTTGAAATCTGACACAGCGGTTGCATAAAGGAGAGGTATATCTATAATTCCATGTGTATAACTTGTATTATCATCTACATTTATGATGAGTATTTCTGTTGAAACGATGTGGCTATGCACTATCACTGGATGATTTTGGAACTAGTGAATGTAACGCGCCAATGTAAACTCAGATTTTTTTATATAAATATGAACTTTATCAAACAAAACATGCATGTATTGTGTAACATGAAGTCCTATGAGTGTCATCTGATGAAGATCATCAAAGGTTAGTGATTCATTTTAGCTATATTTCTGTTTTTGTGCCTGCTATCTTTCGCTGGAAAAATGGCTGTGCTTATTGTGGTTTGGTGTGACCTAACATAATCGTTTGTAGTGCTTTCGCTGAAAAGCATTTTTGAAATCAGACACTTTGGTGGGATTAACAACAAGATTACCTTTAAAATGGTATAAAACACATGTATGTCTGAGGAATTTTAATTATGAGATTTCTGTTTTTTTTTATTTGGCGCCCTGCACTTTCACTGGCTGTTGTCATGTCATCCCGTTAGCGGGATTGCAGCCATGATTTACTTAATTAATCAAACCTTTATTAATGCAATTGCAGACAGAAGTTGACAATGGAAACAGCACGTATGTTTCAGAGTAAGTTCTGCAAAATAAAACAGGTCAAAGTTGCTTTAATATACTTGCAGTCAACCCCTAGTGCTGTAACTGCCTAGGTCAACACCTTCTACTCATGAGACTAAGCACATGCATATACAGTTATACAAATTTGCAGGAGAAAACAATAGTCCAGTGTTTTCTAGGGGCTCAGCAGTAATTTTCCATTCACGTATGTCTGACTTGTCTCTTATCTATTTACTCCCCTGCAGTTGTCTGTGTCTATGTATCTCTTTTAGCTTTGAGTCGCTTTCTTACACACACCCTGTTTTGACCGCAATGGCTCACACATCTG
>NC_036857.1:36538457-36540273 GCF_002910315.2 Salvelinus sp. IW2-2015
CCACGAGAGGAGATAATCACTCCAACTAGTGTATGTAAACTTGCCACTCAACTGGTATTGTCACACAGTCATACACATGATTGTATAAATCTGCAATATGGTGTGGTGGTCCTGGCAATGGCAAAATATATTCTAATGTGGCCCTCTTGGAAAATAATTGCCCAGGCCTGCTCTGGGGGGTTGGCTGAGTTAAGCATGGGTAATGTTATGGGGTGTGGGTGGAATTAAGGCATTGGTGGTTTTTGGGGAAGTGGGGGAGTTTTACGCGCTGGTGGTTTGGGGGTGTGGGTGAATTAAGCATGGGGTTTGTTTTTGGAGGGAAAACAACATCTATCTATATTGGTGTACTCTCTCCTTATGATGTTTCAAGTTTTCAAGTTCCCCAAGGTTTTATTTGTCCACATGCACAAGTAACAAGGCGACAAATGCTTAACTTGTAAGCCCTCCTCAACAGCGGGGCTTTATTTAAAATGAATATAGTAATACTAATTTAAAAAATGGTTTAACACCAAGAACATAAGAAATTAAACTGAACAACAATGTTAAATACTATGTACAGGGTCAGTGCCAGCGACCAAAATGTACAATGTGCAGGCGGACTGGAGTATTTGAGATAGAGAGCGTAATGTTGTGTGTGTGTGTGTGTGTGTGGGTGTGTGCTGTGTGTGTGTGTGTGTGGGTGTGTTTGTGTGTGGTGTTGTGTGTGTGTCGTGTGTGTGTGGTGTGTGTGTGTGTGTGTGTGTGTGGTGTGTGGCATTATAAAAGTTTAAGCAGTTTTATTTTTCTAAGTCTCTTGCCTCTTATAGAAACGGGTCTGAGCAGATGTTTCAGCTCAGCTACTTGATCCTTTTCATAAGGCCAACGTTTTTTTTCTGTCAACTGTGGGCAAACATCAATGGTCACACTGGATAACTTTTCAAAACTTTTCAAAAGGTGCGACCACGGCCGATGTGGAACGGGTAGGGGTTGTAACTTTCCTCTGGGCAGGTGCCTGGGAGCCTTGCACTGGGCGCACACTGAGCAGGAGGAAACATAAACCCTCACGTACTTGGCCAAGGTGGACCACCAGTACTTCCCACTAAGGCAACGCACCATCCGACCGATGCCAGGGTGACCAGAGGAGGGTGACGTGTGGGCCCAATAGATCAAACGGTCGTGGACAGTAGTCAGAACGTACAGGCGCCCAGCTGGACAYTGAGGGGAGTGGGCTCTGTGCGTAACAGTCAAGAGAATTATGTTCTCAATGTTCATAACCCAATTCAATTATACTACTCAGTCTGCGACCTAGAAYTTGTAAGATACTGGTCGAATGAAACAGACGGAGGCCCGGCTAAAATAGTCAAAAAGGTTTATTCACAGGAACGTTCTAAAGTCAAGAATACAAAACAATTCATTTTATACTGACTTYTCACGCACACCCATTCACACAMACATACRCACACAATGTCCTGCTACGCACACATATTCACACTAACAGAAGGTATCCTACGCACATACTGTCTCACTACCCAGCYGACAGAGATTAGGGAGACCTTGACCTTGAGACATAYTCCCCGTTCTCTCCCAAATCTCTAGTCAGGTCGGCACCGAGCTCAGACAGTCTGTGTTYAAAATACCATAAAGACATCATTAGCTATATTGTTTTACACTACTTCTGACTAGGACTACACATTTATTGATTTTATACATTCTAAACAATTCCATACAATTATATGTTTCAGGGCGGAATATTCTAATCATTCAATTAACAAATAAATCCAACTAACAGTAACACCCGCTCTATGTCCGCGTCCAACTCCCACATCACCGGTGCCAC
>NC_036857.1:36540298-36554157 GCF_002910315.2 Salvelinus sp. IW2-2015
CAGAAAGAGGAGATTTAACACGCTGCTTGGTCCTTTGTGGTGGGTTATTCTGTCACCTTTCGTCATAAGGATCGGACCAAGGTGGCAGCGTTGTAATGCGTACATTCATAATTTATTAAAGAGCATGAACACTGGAACAATACTAACATAAAACAACACAATGAACCCGTGATGCATAATATGAATATTGCAGACAGGCCAACTAAAACATAGAACCAAGAACCACACGAACACAAAGGGAAAATGGATACCTAAAATATGATCCCCAATCAGAGATAACGATAAACAGCTGCCTCGATTGGGAAACCATATTAGGCCACCATAGACATACAAATTACCTAGACGCTACCAAAAACCCCTAGACATACAAAACCCTAGATAAATACAAAACTAGCATACCCACCTCGTCACACACACCCGACTACCAAATATACAGAACAGAAGATATCTAAAGGTCAGAGGCGTGACATAATACATATACTACCAGTGCTTTTGTCGTTCCCCAACCCCCTCCAATCATCTAGCTGTCTTGTTTTGGATCGACCACATTGGAGGGAACTTTTGGAGGGAATATGGCTTTTATGACAAATTGAATAAAACCTAATAAAAAAGCTAACCATTTCAAATCAACAGGGATTTAGGACAGTGAATTCTGATAGTCATCTTTTTTTAAGCTGTAAGAAGGGACATGAATGCAAATTTGAAAGCTATTTGTCCTTTGTTACACAAGTACAGTAACCCTAATTATACTGTTTGCATCTCAAAACCAAATCACGGTATACCTTCCTGTGTGTATTCTGTGGCTGCCTTACTTCTTGCCTCACTTTCCCCTCTCTCCCACTCTGTTGGAGCCTTGACCATGCATTGATTGTCTATGAGACAAACAGTAGCGCCAGTAATCCATCTGGCCATGTTTTGTGATAAGCTGAAGCATTCTCCTGTGCGCTTTGAACACTGAGGGACATGGCCAGAACCAACTCAAATCCGCCAGTTAAAGGTTGGCTGCTCTTTTTGACGTCCCGCTCTTCTTAAAGCCAATTTAATTTTGATTCAAGCTAATCGTTTAATCTCACCTTGCTTGTGTAGAGAGAAGTTGGAGATCAACCACCCCCTCCGTTCTCTCTCTTAGGATAGAAGATTGGGTAATCAAATTTGTGAAGGCGTTTAATTCAATATTAATTCGATCGTATACTTAAAAAACATAAATACATATCTTAAGGCCCCCAGATTATTTACTGTAGCCTGAATGGGAAACAAGCTGCTGTTGAACTTAAATTTACCTAACCAATGGCCTGTCCTGTCATTTACCTTGTATATACGTGTTACCCTCATGAGGTTGTGGCATGTGGCCGATTTTCAGTCATTGTCCACGACTTCCGCCGAAGTCGGTCCCCACTCCTTGTTGGGAGTGTTCGGCGGTCCGAAGTCACCGGCCTTCTAGCATCGCCGAATCCACTTTTCATTTTCCATTTGTTTTTGGTTTTTTGTCTTACACACCTGGTTTTCAATCCCAAAATTACCTGTTCATTATTTAACCCTCACGTTTCCCCCATGTTTGGTTTTATGAGTGATTGTTTTCTATGTAGGAATGTCCTGTTTATTGTGGGCTCTGGTTTTGTATTGGCATTTATTATATTTGAGGAAAATAGTTTATTTACTCATGTTGTAAACTTTAATGTGTTACAGAGTTAATTACATTTACATTTAGTCATTTAGCAGACGCCTTATTCCAGAGCGACTTAAAATTGGTGCATTCACCTTATGAATCCAGTGGAACCAACCGACTTTACATAGTGCATCTAAACTCTTTTAAAGGGGGGGGGGGGGGGGGTTTTTTTAGAAGATTACTTTATCCCTATTCCAGGTATTCCTTAAAGAAGGTGGGGTTTTCATGGGTGTCTCAGGAAGGTGGTGATTGACCTACGATTGACCTGGCGTCGTGAGGGAAGTTGTTCCACCATTGGGGTGCCAGAGCAGCGAACAGTTTTGACTGGGCTGAGCGGGGAACTGTACTTTCCTCAGAGGTAGGGAAAGGCGAGCAGCCAGAGGTGGATGAAACGCAGTGCCCTTGTTTGGGTGTAGGGCCCTGGATCAGAGCCTGAAGGTACGGAGGTGCCGTTCCCTCACAGCTCCGTAGGCAAGCCATGTCCCTTTGTAGCGGATGCGAGCTTCAACTGGAAGCCAGTCGGAAGAGAGGCGGGAGGAGCGGGGGTGACGTAAAGAGAACTTGGGAAAGTTGAACACCAGACGGGCTGCGGCGTTCTGGGATGAGTTGTAGGGGTTTTAAACTGGCAACAGGCAGGGAGCCAGCCAACAGTGAGTTGCAAGTAAATCCAGACGGGAGATGAACAAAGTGCCTGGATCAGGACCTGCGCCGCTTCCTGCGGTGAGGAGGGTCGTACTCCTGCGACATGTTTGTAGAAGCAATGAAACCCTACAGCAACCGGGTCACCCGCCTTGATGTTAGTTGAGAAACGACACGGGGTGTTGTCGCAGGATCACGCCAAGGTCTAGCACTCTGGGAGGAGGACACATGGAGTTGTCAAACCGTGATGGCGGATGCAAGGAACGGGCAGTCCTTCCCCGGGAAAGGAAAGAGCAGCTCCGTCTTGCCGAGGTTCAGCTTGAGGTGGGTGATTCCGTACATCCACACTGATATTCTGCCAGACATGCAGAGGATGCGATTCACCAACCTGGTTATCAGAGGGGGGAAAGGAGACAGATTAATTGTGTGTCGTCTGCATAGCAATGATAGGATGAGACCATGTGAGATATGACAAGAGCCAAAGTGACTTGGGTGTAATAGCGAAATAGGAGAGGGCCTTAGAACAGACCCGCTGGGGGCACACCAGTGGTGAGAGCACGTGGTGCGAGAGATTCTCGCCACGCGCACCTGGTAGGAGCGACCTGTCAGGTAGGACCAATCCAAGCGTGGGCCGCGCCCGGAGATGCCCACTCGGAGGAGGGTGGAGAGGAAGGATCTGATGGTTCAGTAATCAAAGGCAGCCGATAGGTCTAGAAGGATGAAGAGGCAGAGGAGAGAGAGTTAGCTTTCAGCAGTCCGGAGCGCCTCCGTGACACAGAGAAGAGCAGTCTCAGTTGAAATGACTAGTCTTGACAAAACCCTGAATGTTCTGAATGAATCTTCATTTTATTAAGTTTTAATTCATTGAGCTGTATCTAAAGATATTCTCTTTACAGTTATTTACATATTTATTGTATTGGTTAGTATTGAATTACGCTTTTTGACTGCAAGCTTCGCCAGAATGCCTTGCCGACCAGGAAGTAGAGAGCAACGCACTAAGTTAAGTGGCAATTGACAGGTGATTATTTCTGGCTCTTTGCGCTACGCATTTACTTGCAATTCTCTGAGATCTAAAGTTGTTAAATGTAACCATGATCAAAGTATTATTACTTAAAAAGAAGCTTTCATATCAAACCCGACGTCCCGAGCATTACTTTGAATAGTTATACTTATAACCTCATATCCGCTGTCATGCGCCTGACTCCTATACACCAGCCTACAGAACAGACTTCCTTACAGAATCCACTCACCAGAAAGAATGGAGTCCAGCCAGTAGCAAGACACCCTCCCTTCAGAGATAGAGGACCGTGTCCAGCAGCACGCGACCCCTATTGCAAGCATCTGGGCACCGGCCATGGATTGCGTGCTTGAGAAATGGATCGTTTGGGAGAGAGCAGGAGGTTTTTCCAGCGCCCTTCACCAGCCACACCACAAAGGTCCCCACTGTCGCACCCGCTCCTGCACCTGGTCCCAGCGGGAATTCGACTCGCGCTCCGAGGGAGTATGATCGGGACGGCTGCCGGATGCCAGGGGTTTCTACTACAGGTGGAGCGCTACTGGCGACCGTCCACCTGGCTCCTTCCGGGCGTGAAGAGTGGTGTCCCGCCCTCGTCTCCTGCCTCTCAGGCAAAGCCCTGGGAGTGGGCCAACGCCGTACTGGAGTAGGGTCGCGGAGTTGGACGCACTTCCGCAGAGTTTCCATCGCCACTTCGGGCAGTGTTTTCGACCACCCGGCTTGAGGGTTGAGCGGCGAGTGAACGTCTGTTCCACCTGAGGCAGGGGACGGAGGAGCGTGCAGGATTTTTGCCTTGGACTTCCGGACCCTGGCCGCCAGCGTTGGGATGGAAACGACAGGGCACTTGATCGATCCCTGCAGGGTGCAGTCTGCCAGAGGAACCGTCAGAAGTTGGCCTGCCGAGACACAAACCTTCACAGTTGGACCAGCTGGTGAACATGTTCATACCGGCTGGACAACCTTCTGACTGCCCGCGGACGTCCGGATCGGGACCTGTCAGTTTCCAATACCCAGCACCTCCGCTCCGACGCCCCAATGGAGGCTCTGGGAAGGTGCTGCACTTAGGGGCGACGCGGAGGAGGGGGCCATTTCCCTGCACCATCTGTGCCGCAGAGGGCAACACTGCTGGTACCGTGCTGGGGGGGTTTCCTCAGGGAGTCGAGGCGCAGGCAGGGCACTAATCGGTGTTCACCCCAGGTGAGTCCGGCACCAAGGCTCACCTGAAGTCCCCTGTTGCTTCACATGTATGTGTTTTATTTCATTCATGATTTTTCCCCCGCAATTACACCAGCATAAGGCGCTAGTAGATTTCAGCGCCGCAGCTGGGAATTTTATTGACTGTTCATTCATTGTCATAGTTTAGGGATTCACCTTGTCCTGTGGAAATGCCCTTCCCTGTGACACCCTTAGATAGTCGACATTTAGGGTCAGGGCTTATTAGGGAGGCCACCGCTCCACTTGACATGGTTACGCAGGAAGGGTTCATAAGGAAGAGAATCAGTCTCCTTCCTTATTGATCTCCTGCGTTTCCGTGGTCTGGGCTTACCCTGGTGGACTGTCATGACCCCACATATTTCGTGCAACAGAGGGCTTCTCAAGGGGTGTCACGAGAGTGCTACAGGGAGGTTTGTGGGGGTTTTCCATTGGTTGCGACCTACGGTGGATGGAAAGTCCAAGACCAGGTCTCCAAACCGTGCACATCCATAAAATCTCCTGGTAGACGCAGCATTTTCCTAGGAGACGTGTATCCCTTGTCAGCAGGTTAGGAGATAGGTGGCTATATAGGCAAGCGGGAGATCAGTCGTCTCCCCGAATACCATTTCCATGATGCTGCTCAGGACAGAGAGATAAGAAACTCGAGGAGGCAGCGGTATAATTCTGCTCTACCGTATCTTGACGCTGACGCTGCCTTCGGCATTTCTTTTAATTGTCAAACGAGTATGAAGGATGGGGGTCCTGCGCCCGTCTTGTATGTGCACTATCGAGGGACAATCAGCCCACATCAGGCTGTTGAGGTACCAGACGGTACACCGCGCTAGTTTCATCATCTGCCAGTGTGTTCGCACTCCGAGCAATGCAATACGCCGGGATACCGCTATCTTCTTTCACTCCACTAAGATTGGGATCTCAGGGCCGCGCTTATAAAGCGGCTGGATGCGGGTGAATCAGCCGACCGGACGGGGAGACGGGTGGTCAGAGGAGATGGCAATTTAGTACCCGCCTGACCTCCCAGGGCACTCATGAGTACCCGGTATACGTCATGACATTACTCTGTGGGTTGGGGATAACATGCTACCATCAGTCTTGCCTTAGGCCATATTGTGGTGACTGAGAATGAATCCTTCCGGGATTCCCTGCACGAGAACATGGGTCTGGCAGTGGTGTCATACTCAAGACGCACGTATTAAGAGTGATATACCTCCCGTTACAGCAGAGCGCCGATTAGGCATGGATGATCCCTGTGCGCAGGGCTGCCCATCTGGTCCACTGTGCACGCATGACCTTCTATCGTCGGGAAGAGGCTAAAGAGAAATGTTCTGTTCTTCCAACAAGTTCCGCCTCCTTCCCCTAGGGGTTAAGCCGAATTCCACCCTACTTCAGGGCGTGGAAGGACTGGACGAGTGACTCTGTCTCGACTCACATATATATCAGAGTGGTCTACAAGTCCACCCGTGCCGTATTGGCCAAGACTCCCACCGCGGTAAAGGAAGTGCAGCGGTTTCTAGGCTTCCAACTAACTACCGGAGGGTTTAAATCCGGGTTTTGGTCAGGTAACAGCTCCCATTACGCTCACTGCTAAAGGGGGGACCGGTGCGGCTGCAGTGGTCGGCTGCAGGCGTACCAGGGCTTTTGGTCACCTGAAGGCTCTGTTTACCTCGCGCTCCCGTGCTGGCTCATCGGATCCCTCTTTGGAGTTCATAGTGGAGGTGGATGCGTCTGAGGCTGGATAGGAGCCGTGCTCTCTTCAGCACTCGGCACACGCCACCAAAGCTCCGCCCCTGTGCTTTCTTTTCGACAGAAGCTCAGCCCAGCAGAGCGAAATTCTTATGGATGTGGGGGACAGAGAGCTGTTGGCGTTGTCAAGGCTCTGAAGGCGTGGAGACAATTGGGCTTGAGGGGGCTAAACATCCCTTTTCTCCATCTTGACTGACGCACCGCCATCTGGAGTACATCCGGGCGGCGAGGAGACTGAACCCTCGCCAGGCAAGGTGGGCCATCGTTCTTTACATTATTGTTTTCACTCTGTCCTACAAGACCAGGTTCCCAGAAACGCTAAGGCAGACTGCACTGTCCCGGATGTATGACCATAGGAAGCGGGTCCACATGGATCACACTCCCATACTTCCGGTCCTCTTGCTGATTGATCCCTCGATAGTCAATACACGGGCGCAGACCCCCATCCTTCATCTTCACAAAAAAGAAACTCGAGGAGGCAGGTAAAGTGGAGAGCAGAACGTATCCCTGCCCCAGGGATTCGGAKACATATGTTCCCATAGCCACCATCTCCTCCTGTGACAGAGGATACACGTGACTCCTAGGAAATGCTGCGTCTACCAGGAGATTTATGGGATGTGCACGGTGGAGACCTGGTCTGGACTTTCCATCCACCGTAGTCGCACCRATGGAAACCCCCACAAACCTCCCTGAGCACTCTCGTGACCACCCCTTGAGAGCCCTCTGTTGCCACGAAATAGTGGGGTCATGACAGTCCAACCAGGGTAAGCCCAGCACCACGGGAAACGCAGGAGAATCAATAAGGAAGAGACTGATTCTCTCCTTATGACCCTCCTGCGTAACCATGTCAAGTGGAGCGGTGGCCTCCCTAATAAGCCCTGACCCTAMTGGTCGACTATCTAGGGTGTGCACAGGGAAGGGCATTTCCACAGGAACAAGGGGAATCCCTAAACTATGAGCAAATGAACAGTCAATAAAATTCCCAGCTGCGCCTGAATCTACTAGCGCTTTATGCTGGGAATTGCGGGGAAAACTCATGAAATGAAATAAACACATACATGTGAGCAACAGGGGACTGAGGGGGAGCCTGGTGCCGACTCACCTGGGGTGACACGATAGTGCCCTGCCTGCTGCCTCGACTCCCTGAGGAAAACCCTTCAGCACGGACCAGCAGTGTGCCCTCTGCGGCCACAGATGGTGCAGGGAATGGCCCCTCCTCCGGTCGCCCTAAGTGCAGCACCTCCCAGCTCCATGGGCGTCGGAGCGGAGGTGCTGGGGTATGGAACTGACAGGTCCCGATCCGGACGTCCGCGGGCAGTCAGAAGGTTGTCCAGCCGGATGAACATGTCCACCAGCTGGTCCAATGTGAAGGTGGTGTCTCGGCAGGCCAACTTCTGACGGTCCTCGTGCAGACTGCACCTGCAGGGATCGATCAGKGCCCTGTCGTTCCATCCCACGCTGGCGGCCAGGGTCCGGAAGTCCAAGGCAAAATCCTGCACGCTCCTCGTCCCCTGCCTCAGGTGGAACAGACGTTCACTCGCCGCTCAACCCTCAGCCGGGTGGTCGAACACTGCCCGAAAGTGGCGGATGAACWCTGCGTAATGGTCCAACTCCGCGACCCTCASTCCATACGGCGTTGGCCCACTCCAGGGCTTTGCCTGAGAGGCAGGAGACGAGGGCGGACACACTCTCACGCCCCGAAGGAGCCAGGTGGACGGTCGCCAGGTAGCGCTCCACCTGTAGTAGAAACCCCTGGCATCCGGCAGCCGTCCCATCATACTCCCTCGGGAGCGCGAGTCGAATCCCGCTGGGACCAGGTGGCAGAGGGGTGGACAGTGGGACCTGTTGTGGTGTGGCTGGTGAAGGCGCTGGAAAACCTCCTGCTCTCTCCCAACGATCCATCTTCTGCAGCACGCRATMCATGGCGGTGCCCAGATGTTGCAATAGGGTCGCGTGCTGCTGGACACGGTCCTCTATCTCTGAAGGGAGGGTGTCTGCTACTGCTGACTCCATTCTTTCGGGTGAGTGATTCTGTAAGGAAGTCTGTCTGTAGCTGGTGTATAGGAGTCAGGCGCATGACAGCAGATATGAGTATAGTATAACTATCTTCAAAGTAATGACTCGGGACGTCGGGTTTGATATGAAAGCTTCTTTTAGTAATAATACTTGATCAYGTTACATTTAACAACTTTAGATTCTACAGAGCAATGCAAGTAAGATGCTAGCGCAAAGGAGCCAGAATAATCACCTGTCAATTGCACTTAACTAGTGCGTTGTCTCTCTACTTCCTGTCGCAAGGCATTCTGGAACTTGCAGTCAAAAGCGTAATTCAATACTAACCAATACAATTACATATGTAAATAACTGTAAAGAAATATCTTTAGATACAGCTCAATGAATTAACTTAAACATTAACTCTGTAACACATTAAAGTTACAACAATGAGTAAATAAACGTATTTTCCTCAGCATATAATAAATGCAATACAAAACAGAGCCCACAATAACAGACATTCCTACATAGAAACAATCACTCATAAACAAACATGGGGGAACGGAGGGTTAAATAATGAACAGGTAATTGTGGGATTGAAACCAGGTGTGTAAGACAAAAACCAAACAAATGGAAAATGAAAAGTGGATCGGCGATGGCTAGAAGGCCGGTGACTTCGACCRCCGAACACCTCCCGAACAAGGAGTGGGACCGACTTCGGCGGAAGTCGTGACAATGACTGAAATCGGCCACATACCACAAACCTCATGAGGGGATAACACTATATACAAGGTAAATGACAGGACAGGCCATGGTTAGAGTAAAATTAAGTTCAACAGCAGCTTGTTTCCATTCAGGCTACAGTAAATATCTGGGGGGCCTTAAGATATGTATTTATTTTTTAAGTATACGATCGATTAATATTGATAAACCTTCACAAATTGATTACCCAATCTTCTATCCTAAGAGAGAGAACGGGGGGGGGTGATCTCCAACTCTCTCTACCACAAGCAAGGGAGATAACGATAGCTTGAATCAAATTAAATTGGCTTTCAAAAGAGGGGAACGTCAAAAGAGCAGCCAACCTTAACTGGGGTTTGAGTTGGTTCTGGCATTCCTCAGTGTTCAAAAGCGCACAGGAGAATGCTTCAGCTTATCAGCAAACATGGCAGATGGATTTACTGGCGCTACGTTGTCTCATGACAATCAATGCATGGTCACAGGCTCCACAGGTGGGAGAGAGGGAAAAAGTGAGCAAGAAGTAAGGCAGCCACAGAATACACACAGGAAGTATACCGTGGTATTTGGTTTGAGATGCAAATACAGTATAATAGGGTTACTGTACTGTTAAACAAAGGACAAATAGCTTTCAAATTGCATTCCTGTGCCTTCTTACAGCTTAAAAAAAGAATGACTATCAGTTCACTSTCCTATCCCTGTTGATTGAAATGGTTAGCTTTTTATTTAGGTTTTATTCAATTTGTCATAAAAGCCATATTCCCTCCAAAGTTTCCCTCCAATGTKTCGATCCAAAACAAGACAGCTAGATGACTTGGAGGGGGTTGGGGAACGACAAAAGCACTGGTAGTAATATGTATATGTCACGCTCTGACCTTAGATATCTCTGTTTTCTTTATATTTTGGTTAGGTCAGGGTGTGACGAGGGTGGGTATGCTAGTTTTTGGTATTTACTAGGTTTTTTGTGATGTCTAGGGTTTTGTTAGGTCTAGGTAATAGTTGTATGTATATGGCTGGCCTAATAATGGTTCCCAATCAGAGGAGCTGTTATTCGTTATCTCTCATTGGGGATCATATTTAGCCGTATCCCATTTCCTTTTGGTGTTCGTCGGGTTCTGTCTATGTTTAGTTGCCTGGTCGAATATTCATGATTAGCATCACGGTTCATTTTTGGTTGTTTTGTTAGTTTTGTCACGTTTCATCGCTTTTAATAAAAAATATAGAATGTCGCATCAACGCTGCACCTTGGTCCGATCCTTGATGACAGAAGGTGACAGAAAAAAAAAAAAAAAAAATCCCACCCCCCCGCCAAAAAAGGACAAGCAGCGTGTAATGAAGGACGGACAGATCCTGGGCCCGGGAGAAAGAATGAGTGGATGGACATCTTGGACTGGGGACGAGGTAATGGCAGGGGACAAACGACCTTGCCCATGGAAGCAGGTGTGGAGAGATAGCGCAGGAGGAAGCGGCGAACGAAATGAGGGGACACGGTTAGCACGGAAGCCTCAGGAGAGGCAGCCCCAAGAAAATGTTGTGGGGGGGCACATGAAGGAGATTGTACTTGAGTCAGGTTGGATGACCTGGGCCAACCTCTTGTGCTTACCTGATGGGGAGCGTGTAGACTGGTCCAGCACCTGTGTCTACGCAGTGAATGCGCACGGTTGTCTTCCGGTGCGTCTATTCCAGCCTCCTCAGCATTTGCCACGGCTTAGAATGGGCATCACACCAGCCAGGACGGATGGTGACGCTCAGCGCTCCTGGTCTCCAGTACATCCTCAGGACCAAGAATCTGCGCCCCGGCCTCTGCGCCCTGGTGCTGCGCCCCGCACTTGCCGGGCTCAATGTGAGCCATACCAGCAGACGCATCTGTGCCAGCTCTACGCTCCAGAATCTCCAGTGCGCCTCCACACACCAGTACGTCCCTGTGCCTCCTCTCCGCACATCGCTGAGGTGGCGTGTCCCCGGGTAAACCACCAGTGCCGGGGTTGTACCACCGATGTGCCGGGGCACCACGCTTCAGACCTCAGTGTGCTCCACAGTCCCAGTACGTCTGTGTCCTCCTTCCGCACGTCCCCTGAGAATGCGGTGTCACTCCAGCCTCGGTACCACCAGTTCCGGCACCACGCGCATTAGGCCTCCAGTGCGTCTTCTCACACCCCAGTACGGCCTGTTGCCTCTTCCGCACCGCCCTGACGGTGCCGTGTCCCTCAGCCCGGTACCAAACATCTTACTTTCGTTCCGGCACCCGATAACGCATCTTAAGGCCCTCCAGTGCGCTTCCACAGTACAGTACGGCCTGATGCTCTTCCCCGCACTCGCCCTGAGTGCCGTGTCTCCAGCCCGGTAACACCAGATTCCGGACACCACGCATCAGGACTCCAGATGCGCTTTCACAGTAATCCAATACGTCCTGGTGCCTCCTCTTTCCGCACGTCACCCTGAGATGCGTGTCATCAGCCGCGGTACTTTACCAGTTCCGGCACCGCATTCAGGCTTCCAGTGCGCTTTCACATGTCCAATGAGCTTCGGGCGACCAGTCCAGTCCACAGAGCTTTCCTGCGACAGTTCCAGTCCAAGAGCTTCCTGCGACAGTCTCCAGTCCAGAGCTTCCTGCGACAGTTCCATCCAGAGCTTCGGTGACAGTTTCCCAGTCCAGAGCTTCCGGCGACAGTTCCCAGTCCAGAGCTTCCGGCGACAGTTGTCCAGTCCAGCGCTTCCGGCGGAGAACCCAAGTCCAGAGCTTTCGTGCGCGTACCATCAGTCCAGAGCTTTCCGCGACAAGGTTCACAGTCCAGAGCTTTCCGGCGATCGTTTCCACAGTCCGGACCTCCAACGGGCCACAGTCCCCTGGAATCTCCTTAACAACGTGCCCCAGCTCGCGTGAACTCCACCGACGGGCCACAGTCCGGATCCTCCAACGACGGCCTTACAAGTCCGGAACCGTCAACCACGACGGGCCACAGTCGGAACTCCAACGACGGCGCCACAGTCGGAACTCCACCGACGGTCCAACAGTCCGGAACCTCCACCGACGGTCCCACTCACGGAACGTCCATCCAGACGGTCCCCCAGTTTTCCGGGTCTCACCAGCAGACGGTCCCCAATCGGGTTTCCTGCGATGGTCCCAGTCCGGGGTTTCCGGCGACGGTTTCCCCAAGTCCGGGACCTCTGGCGATGATCCACGGTCGGTTCTACAAAAAGCGAGGATCACGTAAAGTGAGGGGGGGCTGCGTCCAGATCCGAGCACCGCCACCTCGAGAGGGTAGATGCCCACGCGGACCCTCCCCTATAGGTTTCAGGTTGCGGCCGTGGAGTTCCATACCTTTTGGGGAGGGGTCACTAGTCAACGCTCTGACCTTAGATATCTCTGTTTTTTTATATTGTTGGTTAGGTCAAGGTGTGACGAGGGTGGTATGCCTAGTTTTCTTGTATTATCTAGGGTTTTTGTATGTCTAGGGTTTTTGTAGGTCTTAGGTAATTTGTATGTCTAGGTGGCTGAATATGGTTCCACACAGAGGCAGCTGTTTGTCGTTGTCTGCTGATTGGGGATCAATACTTAGGTAGCATTTTCACCTTTTGTGTTGTCTTGTTCTAATGTTTAGTTGCCTGCTGCACATATTCATATATCTTAGCACAGGTTCTCTTGTTGTTTTGTTAGTTTTGTAGTTATTGTTATAAATATAGGAAGTACGCATACAACGCTGCCCTTGGTCTGATTCTTATGACGAACGTTAACAGTTAGAAACTTTAACACAGAGTGCAAAAGTGTCCAGTAACGGTGTACCTGTATTTGACACCTCCAGAGGGCGAGCGAGGGAGAAATCGCTGTTCCACTTAGGCAGGAGAAGAGGAGCGCCCAGGATAACGCGCTGGAGTTCCCGGACCCTGGCTGCAGGAATTGGGTGGAACGACAGGGCCTTATTGATCACTACCGGTGTAGTCTCCGGGAGGACTGTCCGCAGGGAGCTAAAGCATGTCGGGACACCGCCTCTTTCCCTGGATGAGCCTGATCTGAATGTCATCCTTCTGGACAAATCTTGCTGCTTGCCGCGGGCGTTCTGAGGAGGGTCACGTACGTTTCACCAGCTCGCCCTCACGCTCCTATTTACAATGGAGTTGGGAGGCTGTGCGAGGGGTACCGGGAGGAGGCTCTCCCTGCCACCAAGCTGTGGTGGAGAGGACACATGACAGGATTGCGCGAGCGGCCGATGTGCTGGGGGTCCGTTCTGGGAGTCGAGATGCAGGCAAACGCTTCTCGATCACCCAGGTGAGTCAGCACCAAACCTCACCCAGAACCCCTGTTTAGTCACAATGTTTGTCCCTTTGATTTTTTTCCTTAATTTTTTCCCATCTTCCAGCATAGGGCGCTAGTACCGATTCAGGCGCAGCTGGAATTTATGGAATCGCGACATCGCTCTTGGTTAAGGGTTTCCGACTTGTGCCAATAGATTCTCCTTTTCCCGTGCACTCACCTAGATAGCGGACATTAGGGTCAGGGTGGTCAGGGAGACAGGCCCCACCTGGACATAGGTGACGCAGGGAGATCTAAGAGCGTATCAGCTTTTATATTATTGATTCGCCTGCGTTTCCAGTGGTGCTTAGGGTTCCCTGTGCTTGGCCCGGCACAAGTACCTGAAAATTTCGTGGAGACAGGGTTTTCTCCCGGGGTGGTCAAGAGAGTGTCTGGAAGGTGGTTTGGGCATTTCCATCGTGCCTCACGTCGGTGGAAAGTCCAGACAGGGTTCCACGGTGTGATTCCCTAGCCCCGAGTATGCCAGATTATTGGCATAGCGCTATTCCGTGAAGAAAGAAAGCGACTATTAACCACACACAGTTCAATCGATCGGAGAAGGT
>NC_036857.1:36554182-36567503 GCF_002910315.2 Salvelinus sp. IW2-2015
AGAGATCCTGAGGAACCCCCAGCACGGACCTAGGCAGTGTGCTCTCCGGCCACAGATGGTGCATGGGAATGGCTCCCTCCTCCGGTCGCCCTAAGTGCAGTTCACCTCCCAGCTCCATGGGCGTCGGAGCGGAGGTGCTTGGGTATTTGGAACCTGACAGGTCCCGATCCGGAAGCGTCCGCTGGCAGTCAGCAAGGTTGTCCGCCGGATGAACATGTCCACAGTCAGTGGTCCCAATGTGAAGGTGGTGGGTCTCGGCACGGCCAAACTTCTGAGCGGTCCTCGTGCAGACTGCACTGCAGGGATCGATCAAGTGCCGCGTCCCGTTCCATCCACCGCCTGGCTGGCCAGGGTCGGAAGGTCCAAGGCAAAATCCTGCACGCTCCTCGTCCCCTGGTCCTCAGGTGGAACAGACCGTTTCACTGTCGCCGCTTCACCCTCAGCGGGTGGGTCGAACACTGCCGCGAAAGTGGCGGATGAACTTGCGTAATGGTCCACTCCCGCGACCGCTCAACTTCATACGGCGTTTGGCCCACCAGGGCTTCTGCCTGAGAGGCAGGAGACGAGGGCGGACACACTCTCACGCCCCGAAGGAGCCAGGTGGACGGTCGCAGGTCGCGCTCCACCTGTAGTAGAGAACCTGGCATCCGGCAGCGCGGTCCCATCATACTCCTCGGGAGCGCGAGTCGAATCCCGCTGGGACCAGGTGGCAGAGGGGTGGGACAGTGGGGACCTGTTGTGGGTGGCTGGTGAAAATAAAAGGATAAAAAAAAATAAAATAAAACTTAAAGAATAAAAAAACAAAAAGATAAAACATAAAAAAAAACAAAAAAAATAAAAAAAAAAGAAAGAAAAAAAATAAAAAAAATAAAAAATAATAAGAAAAAAAATGAGATAAAAAAAAAAAAAGTATAAAAGTAAAGAAAAAAAAGTAGATAAAAAAAAAAAAAAAAAAAAATAAGTAAAAAGAAAGAACAAAAAAAAAATACAAAATGAAACAATAAACGAGGAGATTAAAAAAAAAAAAAATAAAAAAACATAAAAAAAAAAAAAAAAAAAAAAAAATAAAATGAAGGAAAATAAAAAAGAAAAGAAAGAATAAAAAAAAACAAAATAATAAAAAAATAAAAAAAGAGCAAAAAAAAAAGAAAAACGGAAAAGAGATTAAATACTAAAAAAAAAAAAAATAAGAATAAAAAGAAAATAAAAAATAATCAACCTGAATTAAAAAAAGAAAAAAATATAAAGAAAAAAAAAAAAAGAAAATAAAACAAAAAAAAAAAAAAAAAAATAAAAAAAAAAAATCAAAAAAGAAAAAAAAGAAAAAATAAAAGAAAAAAAAAAATTAAGGCGCTGGAAAACCTCCTGCTCTCTCCCAACTGATCCATCTTCTGCAGCACGCAATCCATGGCGGTGCTCCAGAATGTTGCAATAGGCGTCCGCGTGCTGCTGGACACGGTCCTCTATCTCTGAAGGGAGGGTGTCCTGCTAATGCTGACTCATTCTTCGGGTGGAGTGCTTCTGTAAGACGTCTGTCTGTAGCTGGTGTATCGGAGTCAGGCGCATGAAGCAGATATGAGTATAGTTATAACTATCTTCAAAGTAATGACTGCGGGACGTCGGGTTTGATATGCAAGCTTCTTAGTAAATTAATACTTGATCATGTTACATTTATACAACTTTAGATTCTACAGAGCAATGCAGTAAGATGCTAGCGCAAAGGAGCCAGAATCATCACCTGTCATTGCACTAACTAGTGCGTTGTCTCTTACTTCCTGTCGCACAAGGCATTCTGGAACTTGCAGTCAAACGCGTAATTCAATACTAAACCATAAATTACATTATGTAAATAACTGTCAGAAATTATCTTAAGATCCAGCTAATGAATTAACTTAATAAACATTAAGATTCACTTCAGAGCATTCAGGTTTCAAGCTAGTCATGTCCAACTGAGACTGCTCTTCTCTGTGTCACGGAGGCGCTCCGCACTGCTAAAGCTAACTCTCTCTCCTCTGCTCTCATACCTTCTTGACCTATCGGCTTGCTTTGTACTGTGACACCATAGATCCTCCTCTCCCATCCCTCATCCGAGCTGGGCATCCCGGCGCGGCCCACGTTTGGTTGCGTCCTAACTGAAAGGTCGCTCCTACCAGGTGGCCGTGGCGAGAATCTGTCTCCGCACCAACGCTGCTCTCAACCAACTGGTGTCCCCCAGGCTCCTGTTCTAGCCTCTCCCTATTCTCGCTATATACCAACCAAGTCACTTGGAAGTCTGTATATCCTCACTATTGGTCTTCTCCTATCATTGCTATGCAGACGAAGCACACCAATTAATCTTTCTCTCTTCCCCCTCTGAAACCAGGTGGTGAATCCGCATCTCTGCATGTTGGCAGACATATCCAGTTGTGGATGCGTTATCACTGCACCTCAAGCTGAACCTTCGGCAAGACGGAGCTGCTCTCACTCCCGGGGAAGGACTGCCCGTCCATGATTCGCCATCACGGTTGACAACTCCATTGTGTCTTCCATCCCAGAGTGCTAAGAACCTTGGCGTGATCCTGGACAACCCCTGCTCGTTCTCAACTAACATCTAAGTGCGGTGACCCGTTGCTGTAGTTTATGCTCTACAACATTCGAGAGTACGACCTGCCTCACGCAGGAAGCGGCGCAGGTCCTTAATCCAGGCAGCTTGGTCATCTCCCGTCTGGATTACTGCAACTCACTGTTGTGCTTGGGCTCTGCTGTGCATTAAACCGCTACAACTCATCCAGAAACGCCAGCAGCCCCGTCGTGTGTTCAACTTTTTCCCAGTTCTCTACTCACCCCGCTCCTCCGCCTCTCCACTGGCTTCCCAGTTGAAGCTCGCATCCGCTACAACGACAATGGTGCTTGCCTACGGAGCTGTGAGGGGAACGGCACCTCCGTACCTTCAGGCTCTGACAGGCCTACACCCAAACAAGGGCACTGGTTCCATGCCACCCTGGCCTGCTCGCCTCCTACCTCTGAGAGTACAGTTCCCGCTCAACCCAGTCAAAACTGTTCGCTGCTCTGGCACCCCAATGGTGGAACAACTCCCTCACGACGCCAGTCAGCGGAGTCAATCACCACCTTTCCGGAGACACCTGAAATCCCCACCTCTTAAGGAATACCTAGGATAGCGATAAAGTAGTCTTTCTAACCCCCCTCCCTTAAAAGAGGTTAGATGCTATTGTAAAGTGGTTGTGTCACTTGGATATCATCAGAGGTGAATGCACCAATTTGTAGTCGCTCTGGATAAGAGCGTCTGCTAATGACTTAAATGTAAATGTAATTAACTCTGTAACATTAACAGTTTACAACAATGTAGTAAATAAAACGTATTTTCCTCAACATATATAATGCAATAAAAACAGAGCCCACAATAACAGACATTCCTACATAGAAACAATCACTCAATAACAAACATGGGGAACGGAGGGTTAAATAATGAACAGGTATTGTGGGATTGGAAATCCAGGTGTGTAAGACAACAAACCAAACAAATGGAAAATGAAAAGTGGAATCGGCGTGGCTATGAAGCCGTGAGCTTCGACCGCCGAACACCTCGCCGAACCAGGAGTGGACCGACTTCGGCGGAAGATCGTGACCAATGACACTGAAATGGCCACATGCCAGCATAACCTCATAGAGGGATAACACTATATACAAGGTAAATGAACAGGACAGCCATGGTTAGAGTAAATTCAAGTTTCAACGCAGCTTGTTTCCAATCAGGCTACAGTAATATCTGGGGGCCTTAAGAATAGTATTTATTTTTTAAGTATAGCACGATCGATTAATATTGATCAAACCTTCACAAATTGATTACCCAATCTTCTTATCCTAAGAAGAGAGAACGGGGGGGGGTGATCTCCAACTCTCTCTATCCACAAGCAAGGGGAGATAACGATAGCATTGAAGTAATTAATTGGCTTTCAAAAGGGGGAACGTCAAAAAGAGCACACCCCCCCCCGCAACCTTAACTGGGGTTTGAGTTGGTTCTGGCCATGTCCTCAGTGTTTCCAAAAGCGACAGGAGAATGCATTCGCTTAATCAGCAAACATGGCAGATGGATTTACTGGCGCTACGTTGTCTCATGACAATCAATGCAGGGTGTCACAGGCTCCACCAGGTGGGAGAGAAGGGAAAAAGTGAGCAAGAAGTAAGGCAGCCACGAGAATAACACAGGAAGTATACCGTGTATTGGTTGTACGATTGCATAAATACAGTATAAAGGGGTTCTGTACTGCTTAAACACTAGGAACAAATAGTTTTCCAACTTGGCATTCATGTCCTTCCTTACAGCTTAACAAAAATGACTATCAGTTCACTGGTGCTCTATCCACTGTTGATTGAAATGGTTAGCTTTTTTATTTAGGTTTTATTCAATTTGTCATAAAAGCCATATTCCCTCAAAGTTTCCCTCCATGTGGTCGTCCAAAAACAAGACAGCTAGTGCTTGGAGGGGGTTTGCCGGGAACGACAGAAAGCACTGGTAGTATATGTATACTGTCACGCTCTGACCTTAGATATCTCTGTTTTCTTTATATGTTGGTTAGGTCAGGTTGTGACGAGGGTGGGTATGCTAGTTTTTGTATTATCTAGGGTTTTTGTATGTCTAGGGGTTTTGTAGGTCTAGGTAATTTGTATGTCTATGGTGGCCTGATATGGTTCCCAATCAGAGGCAGCTGTTTGTCGTTGTCTCTGATTGGGGATCATATTTAGGTAGCCATTTTCCCTTTTGTGTTCTTGTTCTATGTTTAGTTGCCTGTCTGCACTATTCATATTAGCTTCACGGTTTCGTTTTGTTGTTTTGTTAGTTTTAATAAATATAGAATGTCGCATACAACGCTGCGCCTTGGTCTGATTCTTATGACGAACGTAACAGTATAGAAACTATCTACACAGAGTGCAATAAGTGCAAGATATTAAATTCTATTTGGTCTACTCTCATCCCCAGAAGCAAATGTTTTTCGTCAGTCTAAATCTTTAGATAATGATCAGTTGCATTGCTCAGATAGTAATAGGGTGCTGTGACGAGGGAGAAATGTGACAGGGACCTTCGCACCACAACCACAGAGAAACACACATATAATAGGCTCTGTTGTGGTACCAGTGGGTGACAGACCTGTGTGGTTATAAGTCAAATGCTTTCAGTTGTGTTTCAGTTGTGTTAAAAGTAAAGTACACAGAGAAGTAGATACAGGGTAACTGGTTTAATGCGTAGCTTTTCCCTTCGTATGAAATTATGGGAACTAAGACCAACTTAAATCAGATCATTCATATTACCTCTCTGGGAGCGCCAATAACAAAGTTTACTACAAATACAAAGTTGTCAACATCTTTGCAATTGATACAAACAAACGATGTATAAAAAAGATGCTTCAAATTAAAATGGAGATGACTGCAATAAAATATACAGTGCATTTGGAAAGTATTCAGACCCTTTCACTTTTTCCACATTTTGTTACGTTACAGCCTTATTCGAAAATGGATTAAATTGTTTTCTTCCTCATCAATTTTCACACAATAACCCATAATGGTGGATAGAGATGGGAAGACACCAGCCTCACGATCCCACCGATTCATCAGAAACTAGCACTGTGATGTGGCGGAGTATGAGAATGCCACTGTCACGACTTCGACCCAGGCAGGCTCTCCTTCCCGTTCGGGTGGCGTTCGGCGGTCGTCGTCATCGGCCTATTAGCTGCCACTGATCCTTTTCTCCCCCTCCCTATGTGTTTATTGGGTTCACCTGTTTTGTATTAGGGTTAATTAGTTGGGCTTATTAGTCAGCCGGCCCGCACGTTTCTTTGTGCGGGATTGTTTGTTTGTAAGTAGTGGTGTTGGTTTTGTGCTACGTGTTTACTGGACTGTGTTCGTTTCCCCCCGTGTCTGGGGTTGGTTAAGAAGTACACCCAGTGTGTTAGTAGGGTGGCCTAGTTTGTCCGTGTTCATTAAAGAACATTTGTATTTGCACCTGCTGTTTCCTGCGCTTTGACTTCACACTCCGACACCCAGGCCTTACAGAATCCCGCACCAGAAAATGGAGTCAGCAGGAGCAGCGGCCAACCCTCTCCCATCGATGGAGGAACGGGTGCTCCATCATACCACCGTTCTCCACCGTATTGGATCAGCGATGGATTCGATGATGGAGCGAATGGACCGATGGGAGAGGAGTGGTCTCCTCTCTACACCTTCGGCTCCTCCAGCCCAGGACTCTCCATCCCGCGGCTCCAGCGCTCTCCGTCTGACACTCCCGAGGGATTATGATGGATCGGCGGCGGGGTGCCAGGGGTTCCTACTCCAACTGGAACTGTACCTTGCCACTGTAAGACCCACTCCCTCGGGAGCGGAGAGGGTGAGTGTCCTCGTCTCCTGCCTCACGGGTCGTGCTCTGGAGTGGGCAAACGCAGTCTGGAATGGCCCAGACTCGGCGAAGGAGCATTACCCAGAGTTCACCCGCCGTTTTCGGGCCGTATTTGACCATCCTCCAGAGGGCCGAGCGGMGGGAGAACGACTGTTCCACCTTAGGCAGGAGAAGAGGAGCSCCCAGGATTACGCGCTGGAGTTCCGGACCCTGGCTGCAGGATCTGGGTGGAACGACAGGGCCCTTATTGATCACTACCGGTGTAGTCTCCGGGAGGACGTCCGCAGGGAGCTAGCATGTCGGGACACCGCTCTTTCCCTGGATGAGCTGATTGACATGTCCATCCGGACAAAATAGCTTTTCAAAAATTGCATCATGTCCCTTGCTTACAGCTTAAAAAAAAGAATGACTATCATTCACTGTCCGATCCCTGTTGATGAACATGGTTTAGCTTTTATTTAGGTTTTTATTCAATTGTCATAAAAGCCATATTCCCTCCAAAGGTTTCCATCCAATGTGTCGCATCCAAACAAACAGCTAATGACTTGGAGGGGTTGGCGGAACGGACAAAAAGCACTGGTAGTAATATGTATTATGTACGCTCTTACCTTAGATATCTCTGTTTTCTTTATATTTTTGGTTAGCGTCAGTGTGCGAAGGGTGGGTATGCGTAGTTTTTGTATTATTCTATGGGTTTGTATGTCTAGGGTTTTGTAGGTTTCTAGGTGTTAAAATTTTTGTATGTCTATGGTGGCTAATATGGGTCCAATCAGAGGCAGCTGTTTATCGTTATCTCTGAATTGGGGATCATATTTAGGTATCCATTTTCCCTTTTTGTGTCGTGGGTTCTTGTTCTATGTTTAGTTGCCTGTCTGCAATAGTTCATTTAGCATTCACGGTTCATTTGTTGTTTTGTTAGTTTGTTCGTGTTCAGGCTTTTAATAAATATAGAATGTACGCATTAACAACGCTGACCTTGGTCGATCCTTATGACGAAGGTGGACAGAAGAACCCACCACAAAAAGGACCAAGCAGCGTCGTTAATGAGGCGACATCCTGGTGCCCGGAGGAGAAAGATGAAGTGGAGGACATTCTCTTGGACCTGGACGACGGGTAATGGCAGGGGACAAGCCTTGCCATGGAAGAGGGTGGGAGATACGCTAGGAGGAACCGGCGACGATATGAAGGGACAACGGTTAGCACGACCCGAGAGCAGCCCCAAGAAAATGTTTGTGGGGGGCACATGAGGAGATTGACTGAGTTCAGGTTGGAGACCTGGAGCCAAACTCCTTGTGCTACCCGTGGGGAGCGTGTGACTGGTCAGACACCGTGGTTACGCCAGTGAGTGATGCGGCACGTGTCTCCGGTGCGTTCTATTCCAGCTCTCCATTTGCCGGGCTAGAATGGGCATCCAGCCAGGACGATGGTTGCCGGCCTCAGCGCTCCTGGTCTCCAGCACACTCTGGACCAAGCAAATCCTGCCGCCGGCTCTGCGCCTGCTGCTTAGCGCCCCGCACTTGCCCGCGGCTCAAGTGAGCATCCACCAGGACGCATTTGCCAGCTCTACCTCCAGATCTCCAGTGCGCCTCCACACACCCAAGTACGTCCTGTTGCCTCCTCTCCGCACTCGCCCTGAGCTGTGTCCCCGCGGTCCACCAGGTGCCGGTGTAACCACCAGTGCCGGGCACCACGCATCAGACCTCCAGTTGTGCCTCCACAGTTCCAGTACGTCCTGTGCCTCCTCTCCGCACTCGCCCTGAGCATGCGGTGTCATCAGCCCAAGGTACCACCAGTTCCGCACCACGCATTAGGGCCTCCAGGTGCGCTTCCACAACACAGTACGGACCTGTGCCTCTTCCCCGCACTCGCCCTGAGGTGCGTTTTCCTCGCCCTGGTACCACCAGTCCGGCACACGCATCAGGCCTCCAGTTGCGCTTCCACAGTACCAGTACGGCCTGTGCCTCTTCCCCGCACTCGCCCTGATCGGGTGCGTCCTCAGCCCGGGGTAACACCAGTTCCGCCACCACGCATCAGGCCTCCAGTGCGCTTCCACAGTCCAATACGTCCTGGTGCCTCCTCTCCGCACTCACCCTGAGATGCGTGCTCATCAGGCCCGTACCACCAGTTCCGGGCACCACGCATCAGGCCTTCCAGTGTGCGCTTTCACAGTCCAGAGCTATCCGGCGACAGTTCCCAGTCCAGAGCTTCCTGCGACAGTTCCAGTCCAGAGCTTCCCTGCTACAGTTCCCAGTCCAGAAAGCTTCTGCGACAGTTCCCAGTCCAGAGCTTCCGGTTGACAGTTCCCAGTCCAGAGCTCCGGCGACAGTTCCCAGTCCCAGAGCTTCGGCGACAGTTCCCAGTCCCCAGAGCTTCCGGCGCAGAACCCAGTCCAGATGCTTCGGCGGACAGTAACCCAGTCCAGAGCTTCCGGCCGACAGTTCACAGGTCCAGAGCTTCCGGCGACACGTTTCACAGATCCGGAACCTCCAACGCGGCCAACAGCCGGAACCTCCAAAACAACGTGACCACAGTTCCGGACACTCCAACGACGGGCCACAGTCCGGATCCTCCAACGACGCGGCCAACAGTCCGGAACCTCCAACGACGGCCACAGTTCCGGAAACCTCCAACGAGGGCCACAGTCCGGAACCTCCACCGACGGCTCCACCAGTCCGGAACCTCAGCCGACCCCGGTCCACAGTCCGGAACCCTCCACAGACGGTCCCCAGTCCGCGGGTCTCCAGCGACGGTTCCCCCAATCCGGGGTTTCCTTGCGATTTCCCCAGTCCGGGGTTTCCGGCGGACGGTTCCCAGTCCGGGACCTTGGCGCATGATCCACGGTCCGCGCTCTACAAAAGCGGAGGGAATCAGCGGAAGGAGGGGGGGCTGCGTCCAGAAACCGGAGCCGCCCACCGAGGGTAGATGCCCACCCGGACCCTCCCCTAATAGGTTCAGTTTGCGGCCGGGAGTCCATTACCTTTGGGAGGAGTTACTGTCACGCTCTGACCTTAGATATCTCTGTTTCCTTATATGTTGGTTAGGTCAGGTTGTGACGAGGGGTGGAGTATGCTAGTTTTTGTATTATCTAGCGGTTTTTGTATGTCTAGGGGTTTTGGTAGGTCTAGAATTGTTATGTCTATGGTGATGGCCTGATATGGTTCCCAATCAGAGGCAGCTGTTTGTCGTTGTCTTCTGATTGGGGATCATATTTAGGTACCATTTTCCCTTTTGTGTTTCTTGTTCTATGTTTGTTGCCTGTCGGCCTATTTTCCATATAGCTTCACGGTTTCGTTTTGTGTTTTGTAGTTTTATAAATATAAGAAATGTACGCATACACGCTGCGCCTTGGTCATGATTCTTATGACGACGTAACAGTATAGAAAACTATTCTACACAGAGTGCAACTAAGTGCCGTAACTGGTGGTACGTATTTGACCATCCTCCAGAGGGCCGAGCGGAGGGAGAACGGACTGTTCCACCTTAGGCAGAGAGAAGAGGAGGCCGCCCAGGATGACGCGCTGAGGTTCCGGGACCCTGGCTGCGCAGAATCTGGGTGGAACGACAGGGCCCTTATTGATCACTACCGGTGTAGTCTCCGACCGAGGACGTCCGCAGGGAGCTAGCATGTCGGACACCGCCTCCTTCCCTGGATGAGCTGATTGACATGTCCATTCCTTCTGGACAATCTGCTGGCTGCGCGGGCGTTCTGAGAGGGTCCGTGTAACGTTCCCACCACCCAGGCCCCTCCGCTTCCTATTCCAATGGAGTTGAGGGCTGTTTTTTTTTTTTTTTTCTGCCGAGGGGGTACCGGAGCGGAGCTCTCCCTGCACCAGCTGTGGTCGGAGAGGAACCACGGCCGATCGGTGTGGGGGGTCCGTCTGGGAGTCGACGATGGGCAGGCAGAACGCTTCGTCGATCACCCCAGGTGAGTCAGCACCAAACTCACCCAGAACCCCCGTTATCACATGTTTGTCTTGATTTTTTTCCTTTAAATTTTTCCTCTTTCCCAGCATGGGCGCTAGTGCGATTCAGGCGCAGCTCGGGAACTTTTATGGATCGCGGACTCCGCTCTTAGGTTAAGGTATCCGCTTGTGCCGAATAGATTCTCCCTTTCCCGTGCACTCCTAGATAGCCGGCCATTAGGTCAGGGCGTGGTCAGGGAGGACCACGGCCCCCCTGGACATGGTGACGCAGGCGGAATCTAAGGAGCGTAATCAGCTTTATATATTGATTCGCCTGCGCGTTTCCATGGTGCTAGGGGATTTCCCTGGCGTGGCCCCGGCACAATTCCTAACATTTCTGGAGACAGGGGTTTCTTCCAGGGGGGGTCAAAGGAGTGTTCTGGAAGCGTGTTTTGGGGGAGTTTCATCGTGCACGTCCGGTGGAAGTCCAGACCAGGGTCCACGGTGTGCATTCCCCCCCGAGTATGCCGATTGGCAATCGCTTTCAGTAAACAAGAAAGCGATAAGATTTACCACCTCATCGACCGGAAGGGATTGTGCGATAGATCTCCAGGCGTAGACGCTGCGGACTTCCAAGAGTTCATGTGTACCCATTGTCCCAAGAGGAGACGGTGGCTATGAGACATATGTCTCCCATAGCTCCTCGAGTTTCCTCGAGTTTCTTTTTGTGAAGAAAAAGGAGGAGGTGTGCGTCCGTGTATGATTATAGAGGTCTAAAATTGCCATCACCGTGGGGTTTAGTTACCCACTACCTCGCATTGCTACGGCAATGGAATCATTTCACGGAGGCGCAGTTCTGTCACAAAATTGGATCCTCAGGAGCGCGTGTAGTCTGGTGCGCATTCGGGAAAGGAGGACGAGCTGAAAATCGCATTAGTACCACATCGGGCCATTATGAGTCTGCTCATGGCGCGTATGGGTTTAAAGAATGCTCCAGAGTTTTCCAATCCTTTGTAGCGATATTCTCAGGGACCTGCACGGAAAGGGGTGCCTTGTTTATATCGATGACATTCTGATCTACTCAGCCAACTTCACCGCCGCGCATGTGTCTCTGGTGCGCAAGGGCTGGTAGGACTGCATGGAGCATGACCTATATGTCAAGGCTGAGAAGTGTGTTTCTCCAAACGAGCCGTCCTTTCTGGGGTTATCGCATTTCCACCCTCGGGGGTGGGTGGTAGGGAGTCGACCGCATGTGGAAGGCCGTGCGTAATTGGCCGACTCCGACCACGGTAAAAGAGGTGCAGCGGTTTTTTGGGTTTTGCCAACTTACTTACCGGAGGTTTATTCCGCTGGGCGCGTTTGGCCAGGGTGAGCACGCTCCCATTACCTCACTTGCTGAAGGGGGGTCCGGTGCGGTTGCAGTGGTCAGCCAAAAGCGGACGGAGCTTTCAAAAGGTTGAAGGCGCTGCTTCACGGGATGCGCCCGTGTTGGCGCGATCCGGATCCCTGACCTACGGGATCACCTGAGAGGTAATGGCAGCGTGGAGAGAGTGAACAGGAGTGGGTAGGTTTCTACGGTCGTATTGCCAGGACCAAGCCAGGGAGTGGGCGAGATACTCATTCTCTCGGGCCCAGAAATGGCCCAGAACTCACTTACGCCACTCCTCTACTACGTGTCCCCCTTTCATGTGTGTATTGGGGCATGAATTTGGCCATGGTACCAGCCGTGTTCTGGCAAACCATGGCATCCGCGCCAGACGAGGGCTCCTGCGGGGAGGAAATGGGCTGCTAGCGTTCCAAGGAGACATGGAGTGCCGTCCAGGAATTCTCCTCCAACAAGCGATGGACGCAAGAGAGGAGCGCTGGACCGCCACCGCCATGAGGCCCCCGTGTTTGTACCGGGGGACAGGGTCTGGCTCTCGACCCGAAACCTGCCCCTCCGCTTGCCCTGCCGGGAGCTGGGTCCCCAGTGTAGGGCCCTTCAAAAGTCCTGAGGAGAATAAACGCGGATGTGTTATCGATTACAAGAGCCACCCTATAACACCACTGGGTGTACTTCTTAAACCAACCCAGACACGGGGGGAAACGAACACAGTCCAGTAAAACACGTAGCACAAAACCAACACCACTACTTAACATAACATATAATTCCCGCCACAAAGAAGACGTTGCTGGCCGGCTGGACTAATAAGGCCCAACTAATTAACCCTAATACAAACAGGTGAACCCAATAAACACATAGGGAGGGGGAGAAAAAGGCTATCAGTGGCAAGCTATAATAGGCAAGTATCTTGCTCTGAAGTGGAATAAATCCTCTTGGAATGACTGGTCCGCCGTTTCTGTATTTTCGAAAGCGCGAAGGTTGAAACTGGAATCGCCTTCTGGAAAAAAACACGTCGTTATAGGCGAATTATATCTTCCGGCTTTTGACTTTTATTTTGTAACATGTTACTAATATCATCGTAAAAGTATGCTTTCAATATAGTTTTTATTAGATTATTGAAATTTATTTCGGGACGTTTAGCGTGTTTGCGTTGTTTGACTTTGTTCAACGAAGGAGAGCTTAGCAACCACTTGCCCAGTGCGCTTTTGCTAATTCAAGAGGTGAAAGAAGTCGTTCTTATTCCAAACAACGACGGTTCTGGACAAAGGACCCCTTGTTACAAAACATTCTGATGGAAGACCACCAAAAGTAGGACCCATTTTGGGGATGCTTTCTATATCTGTCGACACTGTGCTATCCGTTTATACCGTTTTTGCCTTGAAGCAATGCTGTTGTGTGTTAGCTATTGTAGTAAGCCGGATAAATTAACGCTATAATTGTGTTTTCGCTGTAAAACACTTAAAAAATCGGAAATATTGCTGTATTCACAAGATCTTCGTCTTTCATTTGCTATACACCATTATATTGTTTTCAGTAAAAAAGTTTATTGATGAGTATTTAAGATATTTGACGTTCTGGTGGCTAATTACCTTGGTTGCTTCCGTTGCTGAATTTTTGACAGGTAGCATGTGCGACGGTAGCATCAAT
>NC_036857.1:36567528-36570339 GCF_002910315.2 Salvelinus sp. IW2-2015
AGCTGCAATGTAAAACTGATTTATACCTCAAATATGCACATTTTTCGAACAAAACATAGATTTATTGTGTAACATGTTATAGGACTGTCATCTGATGAAGTTGTTTCTTGGTTAGTTTGGTTGGATCTTGGTTAGTTAGGTTGGCTTTGTGCATGCTACCTGTGCTGTGAAAAATGTCTGTCCTTTTTTGTATTTGGTGGTGAGCTAACATAAATATACGTGGTGTTTTCGCTGTAAAACATTTTAAAAATCGGACATGTTGGCTGGATTCACAAGATGTTTATCTTTCAAATGCTGTATTGGACTTGTTAATGTGTGAAAGTTAAATATTTCTAAAAAATATWTTTTGAATTTCGCGCCCTGCACTTGAGCTGGATGTTGTCATAAGTGTACCGACCTCGGGCTTGCASCCTGAAGAAGTTAATTATTCTTGTTAAATGYACAACATTTTGGCAGCAATTCATCTCCATACTCCATACTATTTATCTCCATACTATATACACACTTWTCCCACTATTGTGGGAAGGAAATGCAAAGTAGGCCTCCACTTATGGACACATAAAACTGCTAGCTACATATACAGGTGCACACACAGATTAGCCCTCCAGCTATGGGAAAAGTGCTCTGTAGCTTGGGTCTTTGATCCAGGAGTAGCACMAGGAGAGGTCAGCCATGTTGGTCAGAGGGCTAATTTCTGATTATGGGCCTGGGAAAGACTGACAGAGATGGCACTAGACCTGCTCCAGAGTCAGGCTTCCGTAAGCGTCAGGTGACTACACTGCCCTCCTCCCAGCATGCACACACACACATACACACACAAGCATATATGTATGCACGCACATACACAGAGGAATAAATATACCAAATACAGTGCATTCGGAAAGTATTCAGACACCTTCACTTTTCCACATTTTGTTACTTTACAGCCTTATTCTAAAATTGATTAAATAAAAAATGTTCCTCATCAATCTACACACAATACACCAAAATGACAAAGAAAAACAGGTTATTAGAATTTTTWGCAAATATATTGAAATTCTAAAAATGAAATATCACATAATATCACACCTTTACATAAGTATTCAGACCCTTTACTCAGTTCTTTGTTGAAGCACCTCTGGCAGCGATCAGCCTCGAGTCTTCTTGGGTATAATGCTACAAGCTTGGGAGAGAGGATCTCTAATGGACGACTGCCACCGCACACAACTCACATATAGCTACAACTGACACTAAACCAACACACACACACACCATCACACACACACACACCCACACACAGAACCACACAACACACCACACCACACACACACACAACTAACATCAACACACGCAACGTCAACACTACAACACCATTGCCTTCTGCACACACACACACCACACACACCACACACCCACCCACACTTAATACACACCACACACACACAAAACACTGCATATTGACGACACACACACACATCCTGATTAACTAGTCCCTTTTAACCCAACCTACATGTCCATATTACCTCAATCCCCCAGGACATTGACCCGTACTTTGTTCCTTGTATATAGCTTTTGTTTTGGTACAATGTTCTTAATTTTTAACTTTGCATTGTTGGGAAAGGGCTCGTAGTAAGCATTTCAGGGTGAAGTCTACATTGTTGTATTGGGCGCCATGGGACAAATACAATTTGATTTGACACTCTTACCATGACTAAGCAGTTCCCAGGGAGGGCACTCCATCTCAAACTTGTTTTCTTGCTTGGGGTTGCATTTTTGCAGTTCCAGTTTACACCGGCAGTTCAGCACACAGCACCAGTTTCAGAGAACAGAGAGGATGCTTTTGCCAATTTAGGGAGTAGCAGCGTGTGTGTGAGTGTGTAAGTATTGTAAAATGTCCTCATTCTTAGCACATGTGATCATGATTACAAAACAAAGGTTTGACTGTTCCCATGCTTCAAATAGTGAACAGATTTTCTCTGTTGTAGAGTTACTCATCTTCTCATGAGTCTGTGTTCACAGTATTCTCATTGGCTTGTGAATGCAGTATCTTAAACACTGTCTTCTGTGAGTATGACACTTTGCATGTGTATTTAAACACTGTGCATATTTTATTTGGTTATACGTATGCCTCTCTCTCTGTGTGTGTGTGTATGTCCATACTTGTGCGTGTGCACTTTGTGTATTTACAGTGCATACGGAAAGTATTCAGACCCTTGACTTAATCCAGATTTTGTTTACGTTACAGCCTTATTCTAAATGGATATAAAGAGAACACAAGAACACCTTGACCTCCATCATTCCTAAATGGAAGAAGTTTGGAACCACAAAGGCTAATCCTAGACCTGGCTACAGGCCAAACTGGCCAATTGGGGGGAGAGTAGGGAGGTGACCAAGAAATCGATGGTCACTCCTGACAGAGCTCCAGACTTCCTCTGTGGAGATGGAGAACCTTCAAAAGGACAACAATCTCTGCAGCACTCCACCAATCAGGTATTTATGGTAGAGTGGCCAGACGGAAGCCACTTTTCTCTGCAGAAAAGGCACAGGCTTGGAGTTTGCCACCTAAGTTTGCACCTAAAGGACTCTCAGACCATGAGAAACAATATTCTCTGTCTGATGAAACCTCAATGCAAGTGTCACATCTGGAGGACCCTGTCACCATTCCTATGGTGAAGCACGGTGCTGGCAGCATCACGCTGTGGGGATGTTTTTCAGTGGCAGGGACTGGGAGACTAGGCTTCGGGGACTGGGAGACTGGGTTTCGGACAAGTCTCTGAATGTCCTTTGAGTGGCCCAGCAAAGCCTAGACTTGAACTTGAACTAAGTCTTGTA
>NC_036857.1:36570364-36588012 GCF_002910315.2 Salvelinus sp. IW2-2015
CGGTATTTTATCGGTTAGAGTGGGCCAGACGGAAGCCACTTTTCTCTGCAGTAAAAGGCACATGCTTGGAGTTTGCCACCTAAGTTTGCACTAAAGGACTCTCAGACCATGAGAAACAATATTCTCTGTCTGATGAAACCTCAATGCAAGTGTCACATCTGGAGGACCCTGTCACCATTCCTATGGTGAAGCACGGTGCTGGCAGCATCACGCTGTGGGGATGTTTTTCAGTGCAGGATGGGAGACTAGGCTTCGGGGACTGGGAGACTGGGTTTCGGGACAAGTCTCTGAATGTCCTTTGAGTGGCCCAGCCAAAGCCAGACTTGAACCATCGACACTCTGAGAGACCTGAAAGCTGTGCAGCGACGCCCATCCAACATGACAGCGCTTGATGGATCTGAGAGAATAATGGAAAATCAGGTGTGCCAAGCTTGTAGCTTATACCCAAGAAGACTCGAGGCTGATCGCTGCCAGAGGTGCTTCAACAAAGAACTGAGTAAAGGGTCTGAATACTTATGTAAAGGTGTGATATTAGTGATATTTCATTTTTAGAATTTCAATATATTTTGCTAAAAATTCTAATAACCTGTTTTTCTTTGTCATTTTGGTGTATTGTGTGTAGATTGATGAGGAACATTTTTTATTTAATCAATTTAGAATAAGGCTGTAAAGTAACAAAATGTGGAAAAGTGAAGGTGTCTGAATACTTTCCGAATGCACTGTATTTGGTATATTTATCCTCTGTGTATGTGCGTGCATACATATATGCTTGTGTGTGTATGTGTGTGTGTGCATGCTGGAGAGGAGGGCAGTGTAGTCACCTGACGCTTACGGAGCCTGACTCTGGAGCAGGTCTAGTGCCATCTCTGTCAGTCTTTCCCAGGCCCATAATCAGAAATTAGCCCTCTGACCAACATGGCTGACCTCTCCTGGTGCTACTCCTGGATCAAAGACCCAAGCTACAGAGCACTTTTCCCATAGCTGGAGGGCTAATCTGTGTGTGCACCTGTATTGATGTAGCCAGTTTTATGTGTCCATAAGTGGAGGCCTACTTTGCCATTTCCTTCCACAATAGTGGGTAAGTGTGTATATAAGTATGGAGATAAATAGTATGGAGTATGGAGATGAATTGCTGCCAAAATGTTGTACATTTAACAAGAATAATTAACTTCTTCAGGGTGCAAGCCCGAGGTCGGTAACTTATGACAACATCCAGCTCAAGTGCAGGGCGCGAAATTCAAAAAATATTTTTTAGAAATATTTAACTTCACACATTAACAAGTCCAATACAGCATTTGAAAGATAAACATCTTGTGAATCCAGCCAACATGTCCGATTTTAAAATGTTTTACAGCGAAAACACCACGTATATTTATGTTAGCTCACCACCAAATACAAAAAAGGACAGACATTTTTCACAGACAGTAGCATTGCACAAAGCCAACCTAACTAACCAAGATCCAACCAAACTAACCAAGAAACAACTTCATCAGATGACAGTCCTATAACATGTTACACAATAAATCTATGTTTTGTTCGAAAAATGTGCATATTTGAGGTATAAATCAGTTTTACATTGCAGCTACCATCACAGCTAACCGTCAAAATAGCACCGAAGCAACCAGAGTAATTACAGACACCAACGTCAAATACCTAAATACTCATCATAAAAACTTTTCTGAAAAATATATGGTGTATAGCAAATGAAAGACGAAGATCTTGTGAATACAGCCAATATTTCCGTTTTTTAAGTGTTTTACAGCGAAAACACAATATAGCGTTATATTAGCTTACTACAATAGCTAACACACAACAGCATTGCTTCAAGGCAAACGGTACCGATAGCACAGTTCGACAGATATATGAAATAGCATCCAAAATGGGTCCTACTTTGGTGGTCTTCCATCAGAATGTTGTACAAGGGGTCCTTTGTCCAGAACCGTCGTTGTTTGGAATAAGAACGACTTCTTTCCCTCTTGAATTAGCAAGCGCACTGGCAAGTGGTGCTAAGCTCTCCTTCGTGAACAAAGTCAAACAACGCAACACGGCTAACGTCCGAATAAATTTCAATAATCTAATAAAACTATATTGAAAAACATACTTTACGATGATATTTGTAACATGATCAAAATAAAATCAAAGCCGGAGATATGTATTCGCCTATAACGACGGTTTTCCAGAAGGCGATTCCAGGTTCAACTTCGCGCGGTTTCGAAATACAGGAAACGGCGGACCAGTCATTCCAAGAGGATTTATTCCACTTCAGAGCAGAATACTTGCCTATTAGCTGCCACTGATCCTTTCTCCCCCCCCTATGTGTTTATTGGGTTCACCTGTTTTGTTTTAGGGTTAATTAGTTAGGCTTATTAGTCAGCCGGCCCGCACGTTTCTTTGTGCGGGATTATTTGTTTGTAAGTAGTGGTGTTGGTTTTGTGCTACGTGTTTACTGGACTGTGTTCGTTTCCCCCCGTGTCTGGGTTGGTTAAGAAGTACACCCAGTGTGTTAGTAGGGTGCTCTTGTAATCGATAAACACCGCGTTTATTCTCCTCAGGACTTTGAAGGGCCCTACACACTGCGGACCCAGCTTCCGGCAGGGCAAGCGGAGGGCAGGTTTCGGTCGAGAGCCAGACCCTGTCCCCCGGTACAAACACGGGGGCCTCACGCGGTGGCGGTCAGCGCTCCTCTTCTGCCGTCCACTAGCTTGTTATAGAGATTCCTGGACGGCCCTCCATGCTCCTTGGAACGCTGCAGCCCATTCCTCCACCGCAGGAGCCTCGGTCTGGCTCGGATGCCATGGTGCCAGAACCGGCTGGTACCCCAATACACACTGAAAGGGGGACACGTTAGTAGAGGAGTGGCGTAGTGAGTTCTGGCCATTTCGGCCCAGGAATGTATCTCGCCCACTCCCTGGCTGGTCCTGGCAATACGACCGCAGAAACCTACCCACCTCCTGGTTCACTCTCTCCACTGCCCATTACTCTCAGGGTGATACTCGTAGGTCAGGGATCCGGATGCGCCAACACGGGTGCATCGTGAACAGCGCGCTTCAACCTGTTGAAAGCTCCGTCCGCTTTTGCTGACCACTGCAACCGCACCGGACCCCCCTTCAGCAGTGAGGTAATGGGAGCTGCTACCTGGCCAAACCCGGATAAACTCCGGTAGTAGTTGGCAAAACCAAAAACCGCTGCACCTCTCTTTTACCGTGGTCGGAGTCGGCCAATTACGCACGGCCTTAATGCGGTCACGACCCTACCACCACGCCCGAGGTGGAAATGCGATAACCCAGAAAAGAGACGGCTCGTTTGGAGAACACACACTTCTCAGCCTTGACATATAGGTCATGCTCCAGCAGTCTACCAAGCACCTTGCGCACCAGAGACACATGCGCGGCGTGAGTGGCTGAGTAGATCAGAATGTCATCGATATAAACAACCATCCCTTTCCGTGCAGGTCCCTGAGAATATCGTCTACAAAGGATTGGAAAACGTCTGGAGCATTCTTTAACCCATACGGCATGACGCATACTCATAATGGCCCGATGTGGTACTAAATGCGGTTTTCACTCGTTCCTTTCCGAATGCGCACCAGACTACACGCGCTCCTGAGATCCAATTTTGTGAAGAACTGCGCTCAGTGAAATGATTCCATTGCGTAGCAATGAGAGGTAGTGGGTAACTAAACCCCACGGTGATGGCATTTAGACCTCTATAATCAATACACGGAACAAACCTCCCTCCTTTTTCTTCACAAAAATAAAAACTCGAGGAGGCGGGTGATGGAGGACGAATGTACCCCTGTCCAGAGACTCAGTGACATATGTCTCCATAGCCACCGTCTCCTCTTGGGACAATGGGTACACGTGACTCTTGGGAAGCGCAGCGTCTACCTGGAGATCTATCGCACAATCCCTTCCGGTCGATGAGGTGGTAATTCTAGTCGCTTTCTTTTTACTGAAAGCGATTGCCAAATCGGCATACTCGGGGGGGAATGCACACCGTGGAACCCTGGTCTGGACTTTCCACCGACGTGGCACCGATGGAAAACTCCCAAACACCTTCCAGAACACTCCTTTGACCACCCCTGGAGAACCCTGTCTCCACGAAATTTTAGGATTGTGCCGGGCAGCCAGGGAATCCTAGCACACATGGAAACGCAGGCGAATCATATATAAAGCTGATACGCTCCTTATGATTCCCCTGCGTCACCATGTCCAGGGGGCCGTGGTCTCCCTGACCACCCCTGACCCTAATGGCCGGCTATCTGGGAGTGCACGGGAAAGGGAGAATCTATCGGCCAAGCGGAACCCTTAACCTAAGAGCGAGTCCGCGATCCATAAAGTTCCCAGCTGCGCCTGAATCGACTAGCGCCCTATGCTGGGAAGAGGGAAAAAATTTAAGGAAAAAAATCAAGACAAACATGTGACTAACAGGGGGTTCTGGGTGAGTTTGGTGCCGACTCACCTGGGGTGATCGAGAAGCGTTCTGCCTGCCATCTCGATCCCAGACGGACCCCCCAGCACGATCGGCCGTGTGTCCTCTCCGACCACAGCTGGTGCGAGAGCCTCCTCCTCCGGTCCCCTCGACAGCCCCTCCCAACTCCATTGGAATAGGAGCGGAGGGCTGGGTGGTGGAACGTACAGGACCCTCTCAGAACGCCCGCGGCAGCCAGCAGATTGTCCAGAAGGATGGACATGTCAATCAGCTCATCCAGGGAAAGAGCGGTGTCCGACATGCTAGCTCCCTGCGGACGTCCTCCCGGAGACTACACCGGTAGGATCAATAAGGGCCCTGTCGTTCCACCCAGATCTGCAGCCAGGGTCCGGAACTCCAGCGCGTAATCCTGGGGGCTCCTCTTCTCCTGCCTAAGGTGGAACAGTCGTTCTCCTCCGCTCGGCCCTCTGGGGATGGTCAAATACGGCCCGAAAACGGCGGGTGAACTCTGGGTAATGCTCTTCGCGCGAGTCTGGGCCATTCCAGACTGCGTTGGCCACTCCAGAGCACGACCCGTGAGGCAGGAGACGAGGACACTCCCGAGGGAGTGGGTTTACGGTGGGCAAGGTACAGTTCCAGTTGGAGTAGGAACCCCTGGCACCGCGCGCCGATCCTCATAATCCCTCGGGAGTGGTCAGACGGAGAGCGCGTGGAGCCGCGGGATGGAGAAGTCCTGGGCTGGAGGAGCCGAAGGTGTAGAGAGGAGACACTCCTCTCCATCGGTCCATTCGCTCCATCATCGAATCCATCGCTGATCCAATACGGTGGAGAACAGTGGTATGAATGAGCACACCGTTCCTCCAGATGAGGAGAGGGTTGGCCGCTGCTCCTTGCTGACTCCATTTTTGGTGCGGGATTCTGTAAGGCCTGGGTGTCGGAGTGTGAAGTCCAAAGCGGCAGGAACAGCAGGTGCAATACAAATGTTCTTTAATGAACACGGACAAACTAGGCCACCTACTAACACACTGGGTGTACTTCTAACCAACCCCAGACACGGGGGGAAACGAACACAGTCCAGTAAACACGTAGCACAAAACCAAACACCACTACTTACAAACAAACAATCCCGCACAAAGAAACGTGCGGGCCGCTGACTAATAAGCCCAACTAATTAACCCTAATACAAACAAGGTGAACCCAAAAACACCATAGGGAGGGGGAGAAAAGGATCAGTGGCAGCTAATAGCGATGCGACGACCGCCGAACGCCACCGAACGGGAAGGAGAGCCTGCCTGGGTCGAAGTCGTGACAGTGGCATTCTCATACTCCGCCACCATCACAGTGCTAGTTTTCTGATGAATCGGTGGGATCGTGAGGCTGGTGTCTTCCATCTCTATATCCACCATTATGGGTTATTGTGTGAAAATTGATGAGGAAGAAAACATTTAATCCATTTTCGATAAGGCTGTACGTAACAAAATGTGGAAAAAGTGAAAGGGTCTGAATACTTTCCAAATGCACTGTATATTTTATTGCAGTCATCTCCATTTTAATTTGAAGCATCTTTTTTATACATCGTTTGTTGTATCAATTGCAAAGATGTTGACAACTTTGTATGTGTAGTAAACTTTGTTATTGGCGCTCCCGAGAGTAATATGAATGATCTGATTTAAAGTTGGTCTTAGTCCCATAATTTCATACGAAGGGGAAAAGCTACGCATTAAACAGTTCCCCTGTATTCTACTTCTCTGTTACTTTACTTTAACACAACTGAAACACAACTGAAAGCCATTTGACTTAAACCACACCAGGTCTGTCACCACTGTACCACACAGAGCCTATTATATGTGTCTTTCTCTGTGGTTGTGGTGCGAAGGCCCTGTCACATTTCTCCCTCGTCACAGTCACCCTATTACTATCTGAGCAATGCAACTGATCATATTCTAAAGATTTAGACTGAGAAAAAACATTTGCTTCTGGGATGAGAGATAGACCAAATAGAATTTATATCTCTGCACTTATTGCACTCTGTGTAGATAGTTTCTATACCTGTTACGTTCGTCATAAGAATCAGACCAAGGCGCAGCGTTGTATGCGACATTCTATATTTATTAAAACTAACAAAACAACAAAACGAAACCGTGAAGCTGATATGAATAGCTGCAGACAGGCAATAAACATAGAACAAGAACACAAAAAGGGAAAATGGCTACCTAAATATGATCCCCAATCAGAGACAACGACAACAGCTGCCTCTGATTGGGACCATATCAGGCCACCATAGACATACAAATTACCTAGACCTACAAAACCCCTAGACATACAAAAACCTAGAGATAATACAAAACTAGCATACCCACCCTCGTCACAACCTGACCTAACCAACATATAAAGAAACAGAGATATCTAAGGTCAGAGCGTGACAGTACCCTCCCAAAGGTATGGACTCCCGGTCCGGGTGAGCATCTACCCTCGGCTGGCGGCTCCGGTTTGGACGCAGCCCCCCCCTCCTTGACGCTGATCCCTCCGCTTTTGTAGAACCGGACCGTGGATCATCGCCAGAGGTTCCCGGACTGGAACCGTCGCCGGAAACCCCGGACTGGGACCATCGCAGGAAACCCCGGATTGGGACCGTCACTGGAGACCCGGACTGGGGACCGTCTGTGGAGTGTTCCGGACTGTGGACACGTCGGTGGAGGTTCCGGACTGTGGACCGTGGTGGAGGTTCCGGACTGTGGCCCGCGTTGGAGGTTCTGGACTGTGGCCCGTCGTTGGAGTCCGGACTGTGGCCGCGTCGTTGGAGGTTCCGGAACTGTGGCCCGTTTTTGGAGGTTCCGGACTGTTGGCCGCCGTTGGAGGTTCCGGACTGTGAAACGTCGCCGGAAGCTCTGGACTGTGAACTGTCGCCGGAAGCTCTGGACTGGGTACTGTCGCCGGAAGCTCTGGACTGGGTACTAGAACAAGAACCCACGAACACAAAAGGGAAAATGGATACCTAAATATGATCCCCAATCAGAGACAACGATAAACAGCTGCCTCTGATTGGGAACCATATATTAGGGCCACCATAGACATACAAAATTAACTAGACGTACAAAACACCCTAGACATTCAAAAACCCTAGATAATAACAACATAGCATACCCACCCTCGTCACACCCTGACATAACCAAAATATAAAGAAACAGAGATATCTAAGGTCAGAGCGTGACATATAATATTACTACCAGTGCTTTTGTCGTTCCCCAACCCCCTCCAAGTCATCTAGCTGTCTTGTTTTGGATCGAACACATTGGAGGGAAACTTTGGATGGAATATGCTTTTATGACAAATTGAATAAAACCTAAATAAAAAGCTAACCATTTCAAATCAAACAGGGATGGAGAGTGACATGATAGTCATATCTTTTTTAAGCTAAGAAGGCACAGGAATGCAATTTGAAGCATATTTGTCCTTTGTTTAACAGTAACAGTAACCCTATTATACTGTATTTGCATCTCAAACCAAATACCACGGTATACTTCCTGTGTGTATTCTGTGGCTGCTTTACTTCTTGCTCTCTTTTTCCCTCTCCCACCTGTGGAGCCTGTGACCATGCATTGATTGTCCAGAGGAACAACGTAGCGCCAGTAAATCCATCTGCACTGTTTGCTGATAAGCTGAAGCATTCTCCGTGCGCTTTGAATACTGAGGAATGCCAGAACCAATCAAACCCCAGTTAAGGTTGGCTGCTCTGTTGACGTTCCCCTCTTTTGAAAGCCAATTTAATTTTGAATCAAGCTATCGTTATCTCCTTGCTTGTGTAGAGAGAGTTGGAGATCACCCCCCCCCCCCGTTCTCTCTCTTAGGATAGAAGATTGGGTAATCAATTTGTGAAGGTTTATCAATATTATCGATCGTATACTTAAAAAATAAATACATATCTTAAGGCCCCCCAGATATTTACTGTAGCCTGAATGGAAACAAGCTGCTGTTGAACTTAATTTTACTCTAACCATGGCCTGTCCTGTCATTTACCTTGTAATATGTGTTATCCCTCATGAGGTTTGTGGTATGTGGCGATTTCAGTCATTGTCACGACTTCCGCCGAAGTCGGTCCCACCCCTTGTTCGGGAGGTGTTCGGTGGTCGAAGTCACCGGCCTTCTAGCCATCGCCGATTCCACTTTTCATTTCCATTTTGTTTGGTTTTTGTCTTACACACCTGGTTTTCAATCCACAATTACCTGTTCATTATTTACTCCTCCGTTCCCCCATGTTTGTTTATGAGTGATTGTTTCTATGTAGGAATGTCTGTTATTGTGGGCTCTGTTTTGTATTGCATTATTATATGCTGAGGAAAATACGTTATTTACTCATTGTTTGTACTTTAATGTGTTACAGAGTTAATGTTTAAGTTAATTCATTGAGCTGTATCTAAAGATATTTCTTTACAGTTATTTACATATGTAATTGTATTGGTTAGTATTGAATTTACGCTTTTGACTGCAAGTTCCAGAATGCCTTGCGACAGGAAGTAGAGAGACAACGCACTAGTTAAGTGCAATTGACAGGTGATTATTCTGGCTCCTTTGCGCAGCATCTTACTTGCATTGCTCTGTAGAATCTAAAGTTGTTAAAGTAACGTGATCAAGTATTATTACTAAGAAGCTTTCATATCAAAAACCCGACGTCCCGAGTCATTACTTTTGAAGATAGTTATACTATACTCTATCTGTGTCATGCGCCTGACTCCTATACACCAGCTAAAGATAAATACCTGATTGGTGGAGTGCTGCAGAGATTGTTGTCCTTTTGGAAGGTTCTCCCATCTCCACAGAGGAAGTCTGGAGCTCTGTCAGAGTGACCATCGATTTCTTGGTCACCTCCCTACTTCTCCCCCAATTGGCCAGTTTGGCCTGGTAGCCAGGTCTAGGATGAGCCTTTGTGGTTCCAAACTTCTTCCATTTAGGAATGATGGAGGTCAAGGTGTTCTTGTGTTCTCTTTTWWATCCATTTTAGAATAAGGCTGTAACGTAACAAAATCTGGATTAAGTCAAGGGGTCTGAATACTTTCCGTATGCACTGTAAATACACAAAGTGCACACGCACAAGTATGGACATACACACACACACAGAGAGAGAGGCATACGTATACCAAATAAATATGCACAGTGTTTAATATACACATGCAAAGTGTCATACTCACAGAAGGACAGTGTTTAAAGATACTGCATTCACAAGCCAATGAGAATACTGTGAACACAGACTCATGAGAAGATGAGTAAACTCTACAACAGAGAAAATCTGGTTCACTRTTTGAAGCATGGGAACAGTCAAACCTTTGTTTTGTAATCAATGATCACATTGTGCTAAGAATGAGGACATTTTACAATACTTACACACTCACACACACCGCTGACTACTCCCTAAATTGGCAAAMGCATCCTCTCTGTTCTCTGAAACTGTGCTGTGTGCTGAACTGCCGGTGTAAACTGGAACTGCAAAAATGCAACCCAAGCAAGAAAACAAGTTTGAGATGGARGTGCCCTCCCTGGGGAACTGCTTAGGTCATGGTAAGAGTGTCAAATCAAATTGTATTTGTCCCATGCGCCAAATACAACAAKTGTAGACTTCACCCTGAAATGCTTACTTACGAGCCCTTTCCCAACAATGCAAAGTTAAAAAKTAAGAACATTTGTACCAAAACAAAAGCTATATACAAGGAACAAAGTACGGAGTCAATGTCCTGGGGGATTGAGGTAATATGGACATGTAGGTTGGGTTAAAAGGGACTAGTTAATCAGGATTGTGTGTGTGTGTCGTCAATATGCATGTGTTTTGTGTGTGTGTGNAGTCCAGTGAGTGTGCATAGTGCAGTGCAAGAGAATCAGTGCAACAACAAAAAATAGTGCGTCAATACAAATAGTTTGAGTAGCCATTTGATCAACTGTTCAGCAGTCTTACGGCTAGACGCTGTTCAGGAGCCTTTTGGTCCCAGACTTGGCGCTCCGGTACAGCTTTGCCATGCAGTAGCAGAGAGAAGTCTATGACTTGGGTGGCTGGAGTCTGACAATTTATAGAGCCTCCCTCTGACACGCCTAGTATAGAGGTCCTGGATGGCAGGGAGCTCGGCCCCAGTGATGTACTGGGCCGTACGCACTACCCTCTGTAGCGTCTTGCGKGCGGATACCAAGCAGTTGCCATACCAAGCGGTGATACAGCCAGTCAAGATGCTCTCAATGATGCAGCTGTAGAACTTTTTGAGGATCTGAGGGCCCATGTCAAATCTTTTCAGCCTCTTGATGGGGAAGAGGCATTGTCGTGCCCTTTTCACGACTGTGTTGGTGTGTTTGGACCATGATAGGTCCTTAGGGATGTGGACACCAAGGAACGTGAAGCTCTCAACTTGCTCCACTACAGCCTCATTGATGTGAATCGGGGCTTGCTCGGCCCTCTGTTTCCTGTAGTCCCCGTTCAGCTCTTTTGCCTTGATGACGTTGAGGGAGAGTTTGTTGTACTGGCACCAACTGCCAGGTCTCTGACCTCCTCCCTGTAGGCTGTCTCATCATCGTCGGTGATCAGGCCTAGCACTGTCGTGTCGTTGGCAAAATGAATAATGGGGTTGGAGTCGTGTGACTGCCATGCAGTCGTGCGTGAACAGGGTGTACAAGAGGGGACAAGCACGATCCCCTGAGGGGCCCCAATGTTGAGGGTCAGTGTGATRGATGTGTTGTTTCCTACCCTCACCACCTGGGGCGGCTCGTCAGGAATTCCAGGATCTAGTTGWAGAGGGAGGTGTTTAATCCTTACATTAATCATTACCTTAGTGATAAGCTTGGAGGGCACAATGGTGGGCTTGCATTACATGGGCTAGCTCCTACCTATCTTTCCGATTTGGTCCTGCCGTACATACCTACACGTACGCTACGGTCACAAGTTGCAGGCCTCCTAATTGTCCCTAGAATTTCTAAGCAAACAGCTGGAGGCAGGGCTTTCTCCTATAGATCTCCATTTTTATGGAATGGTCTGCCTACCCATATGAGAGACGCAGACTCGGTCTCAACTTTTAAGTCTTTACTGAAGACTCATCGCTCTGGAGCAACGAACCGCCCTTGCTGTCTCTGCCTGGCCAGTTCCCCTCTCGCCACTGGGATTCTCTGCCTCTAACCCTGCTGACTTGCTGCACCCTCGACAACTACTGTGATTATTATTATTTGACCATGCTGGTCATTTATTTACATTTGAACATCTTGGCCATGTTCTGTTATAATCTCCACCCGGCACAGCCAGAAGAGGACTGGCCACCCCTCATAGCCTGGTTCCTCTCTAGGTTTCTTCCAGGTTTTGGCCTTTCTAGGGAGTTTTTTCCTAGCCACCGTGCTTCTACACCTGCATTGCTTGCTGTTTGGGTTTTAGGCTGGGTTTCTGTACAGCACTTTGAGATATCAGCTGTTGTAAGAAGGGCTATATAAATACATTTGATTTGATTTGAATTGTGTGAATGCTGAGGTGTAGTCAATGAACAGCATTCTCACGGTGTTTCCTTTTGTCCAGGTGGGAAAGGGCAGTGTGGAGTGCAACAGAGATTGCGTCACATTTGGATCTGTTGGGCGCTATGAGAATTGGAGTGGGTCCAGGGGTCTGGGTTAGGATGTTGATGTGAGCCATGACCAGCATTTCAAAGCATTTTCATGGCTACATATGTGGAGTGCTACGGGGCGATAAACATTCAACAGGTTACCTTGGCAGTCTTGAGCACTAGGACTATGGTGGTCGCTTGAAAGATGTAGGTATTACAGACTGGGTCAGGTGAGGTTGAAAATGTCAGTGAAGATACTTGCCAGCTGGCAGCGCATGCTCTGAGTATGCATCCTGGTAATCCATCTGGCCATGCTGCCTTGTGAATGTTAACCTGTTTTAAATGTGTTACTCACATCGGCTACGGAGAACGTGATCACCACAGTCATCTGGAACAGCTAGTCCTCTCATGCATGGGCAGTATGGCTTACCTCGAAGCCAGCATAGAAGGCATTTAGCTCGTCTGATAGGCTTGTTGTCACTGGGCTGCTCGTGCTGGGTTTCCTTTTGTAATCAGTATTTGCAAGCCTGGCACATCCGACAAACATCAAATAGTAGTATTCGATCTAAGTCCTGTATTGATGCTTTGCCTGTTTGAATGTTCATCGGAGGCCTAAGAGGGATTTCTTATAAGCATCCGGATAAGTGTCCCGCTGCTTGAACGTGGCAGCTCTTACCTTTAGCTCAGTCGGATGTTGCCTGTAATCCATGACTTCTGGTTGTTATATGTACGTATGGTCACGTGTGGGAATCATTGATTTTATGGATACGCGTTTACTGTACAGTGTATGTATTCATACTTTTGTGTGCAGGATGCACAATGTGCAAATGAAATGCATATTCATAGCAATAGTGCCCATGACTAAGTTTAGCCACTAACTTCTTATGCGTGCAAGCCTAAGTCGGCTCAATATGACAACAGCCAGTCCAAGTGCAGGGCGCCAAATTCAAAAATATTTTTAGAAATATTTCACACATTAACAAGTCCAAGACAGCAAATGAAAGATAAACATCTTGTGAATCCAGCCAACATGTCCGATTTTTTAAAGTTCACAGCGAAAACACCACGTATATTATGTTAGCTACCACCAAATACAAAAAAGCACAGACATTTTCACAGCACAGGTAGCTTGCACAAAACCAACCAAACTAACCAAAGAACCAACCAACTAACCAAGAAACAACTTCATCAGATGACAGTCTCTATAACATGTTATACAATAAATCTATTTGTTTTGTTCGAAAAATGTGCATATTTGAGGGATAAATCATAGTTTTACATTTGCAGCTACCATCACAAATAGCACCGAAGCAGCCAGAGTAATTACAGAACCAACGTGAAATACCTAAATACTCACATTTATGAAAAATACATGGTGTACAGCAAAATGAAGACAAAACATCTTGTGAATCCAGCCAATATTTCAGAAGTGTTTTACAGCGAAAACACAATATATCATTATATTAGCTTACCACAATAGCCAAAAACACAACCCATTTTATCAGCAGCAAAAGTTAGCGATCGTAAAAAAACAGCAAAAGATATATAATTTTTCACTAACCTTGATAAGCTTCATCAGATGACAGTCCTATAACATCAGTTATACATTACTCTTATGTTTGTTCGAAAATGTGCATATTTAGAGCTAAAATCCGTGGTTATACATTGTGAAAACGTAGCAACTTTTTTTCCAGAATCTCCGGATATATTTCTGACATTCACCTATTCGACCAAATAACTCATAATAAACTTACTAAAAAACGACATGTTGTACAGCAAATGATAGATACACTAGTTCTTATGCAATCGCCGTGTTAGAATCTAAAAATAACTTTATACAACATACAGCTTACGTTACAGCGAGACACGCGCCCAAAATCTGGGCGGAAAATAATACTAAAACATTTCGACAGAAATACGAAATAACATCATAAATGGCGTCCTACTTTGCTGAGCTTCCATCAGAATCTTGTACAAGGGGTCTTTGTCAGAATAATCGTTGTTTGGATTTTAGAATTCCTCTTTCGTATCTGCTTGAATTAGCAACAAAACTAAGCCAAGTGGCGCGAAGCTGTGCCATCGTCACCAAATGCAGAGAACGGAACACGCCAAAACTCCCGAAAAACTTTCAATAATCTGATAAAAACTATATTTGAAAAAACATACTTTACGATGATATTATCACATTTATCAAATAAAATCAAAGCCGGAGATATTAGCCGTCTATAACGAAAGCTTTTCAGAAGCCAATCAGAGATTCCTTCCCGCGCCTTCCTCAACAAAGGGAAATTGGGGTCATGTCATTCCAAGACCTCTCTTTGACCTCAGATAAAAGCTAGACTCCCCATTTCACCTCTCACATGCCTATTGACATCTAGTGGAAGGCGTATGAAGTGCATGTATAACTAATAGATTTCAAGCAAATGAATAGGGAGGCCCTGCGAACAGAGCCTCGATTTCAGATTTTTCACTTTCTGACAGGAAGTTTGCTGCAAAATTAGTTCTTTTTTTACTCACAGATATAATTCAAACGTTTTAGAAACTTGAGAGTGTTTTCTATCCAATAGTAATAAAATATGCATATTGTACGAGCAAGAATAGAGTACGAGCCGTTTAAATTGGGCACAATTTTTCCCAAATGTGAAAATAGCGCCCTTTATCCTTAACACAGGTTTAATATCGTCGTTGACTCTATTACCCTCCGCCTCTGTTTCCTTGAGATGCTGGTCCTTTGAAAATTGCCCCAGGGCGAAACAAAGCTCTGTCCTCACAGAGGACAAGGTGTCTGAGGCCTTGTCATAACCTCAAATCAGAAGAAGGCTTTTCCCTGCTTTTCAACACACGCAGAAATGCATGCAGGAACACAACACACCATAGGCCGTATAAAAACAACACACATTGCAGAAGAAACAGAAGCATGCCACACACACACACATAACATACAGTATCAGTCAAAAAGTGGACACACCTACTCATTCCATAATTTGTTTACTATTTTGTACAGTGTAGAAAAAATACATGTGAAGAACACAAAACTATGCAATTAACACATATAGAATCATGTAGTAACCAAAAAAGTGTTAAACAAATCAAAAATATATTTTCTATTTTAGGTTCTTAATAAAAGCCACCCTTGCCTTGATGACAGCTTTGCACCACTCTTGGCATTTCTCAACCAGCTTCATGAAGTAGTCACTGGAAATGCATTTCAATTAACAGGTGTGCCTTGTTAAAAGTTAATTTGTGGAATTTATTTTCTTCTTAAAAATTGGTAGCCAATCAGTTTGTGTTGTGACAAGGTAGGGGTGCTATACAGAAGATGGCCCTATTTGGTAACATTTCAAGTCCATATAATGGGCAAGAACACAGCTCAAATAAGTAGAGAGAAACAACAGTCTACAATACTTTTAAGACATGAAGGTCAGTCGAAGCAGAAAATTTCAAGAACTTTGGACAAGTGAGTCGCAAAAAACCATCAAGCGCTATGAGAAACTGGCTCTCATGAGGACCTCCACAGGAAAGGAAGACCCAAGTTACCTTTGCTGCAGAGGATAAGTTCATTAGAGTTACCACCTCAGAAATTGCAGGCAAAATACATTTTTCACAGAGTTCAAAGTAACAGACACATCTCAACATCAACTGTTTTTATTAACTCTCACGAGTCACCAACCCTATCCGTAGCACCCCCCCCCCCCCCCCCACTGAGTAGGCATAGCTAGCATAGCGTCACAAGTAACTTGTAGCATCTAAATTCATTAAATCACAAGTCCAAGACACCAGATGAAAGATACACGTTCTGTGAATAAAGCCCCAACCATTTCAGATTTTTAAAATGTTTTACAGGGAGACACAATATTGTAAATCTATTAGCCTAACCACGTAGCAAAGGACACGATTTTTTTTACTCACAACAGCTTTTTCCTGCGTCAGTAGCTATCACTAATTCGCACTAAATAAAAATATATATAGCCACTAACCCAAGAAACAACTTCATAAGATGACAGTCTGATAACATATTTATGGTATAGCATAGTTTTCTTTTGAAAAATGTGCATTTTTTCAGGTATAAATCACAGTTCTACATTGCAGCTGCAATCTGAAATAGTGCTGACCCAGCCAGAAACATTACAGAGACCAACGTCAGTATAACGAATTACTCATCTTAAAACATTCCGAAAAATACACAGCGTACAGATATTGAAAGCCCAACATCTGGTGAATCCAAACAATATTTCAGATTTATTAAATGTTTTATAACGAAAAACAAAATGTAGCGCTAAATTAGCGATAGCTATACCAGGCAGATTCGGCTAGGCGCCCACGGCCAGTTCACATGCACAACAAGATATGATATAACATCGTAAATTGGTCTTACTATGCTGATATTTCATCAGAATGTTGATCAAAGTGTCCTTTGTCAAGATGAGTCGTTGTTTCCGTTCAGAATTGTTCCTTTCCCACTCCATTTAGCACAGGTACTGGTCGAGTGGCACGGATCTCTCAAACGTAATAAAATCAGACAACGGAACACCACAAAACTCCTGAAAAAAATTCAAATAATCTGATTAAAAACTATATGAAAAAAACATACATTACGATGATCTGGTCACATGTATCAAACAAACTTCGAGACGGAGATAGTTTTCATCCATAATGGCCGCACAACAGAAGACAATCGCAGCTACAAGTCGCACGATTAGACAACCGGAAGTTGTCGGTCACGCCAAAGAATTAGCTCTCATTTCACGTCAGTCCCAGATAAACAAGATATTTTTTCCTCTGACGTCCTCTTGACACCCAGAGGAAGCCAATGAGGTGTTTTCGGGTCATAGGGGGCACGACCATATATAGCAGAGCTGTTGAAGCTGGCATACACATCCTTGCTTTTTTCTTCTTGGTCATGGAAAGTGCTGTCAAATGACTTCTGTATCACTCAGAGACAAAATTGAAACGGTTTTAGAAAACTAGAGATTGTTTTCTTTCCAATGGTATTATTTATATGCATATAGTAAGAGCAATAATTGAATAAGAGGCAGTTTAACTGTAGAGCAAATTATGCTAATGGGAAAATAGCACCCCCTGTATTCTCAAGAAGTTCTTTATTTAACTATGCAACTCAGTTAAGAACAAATTCTTATTTACAGTAACAGGTTAGGAACAGTGGGTTAACTGCCTTGTTCAGGGGCAGAACAACAAATTTTTACCTTGTCAGTTGGGGATTCAATCTAGCAACTCGGTTACTGGCCCAACACTCTAACCACTAGGCTACCTGCCACCCTAACCACTAGGCAACCTGTTCAGAGGAGACTGCGTGAATCAGGCCTTCAGTTCAATCGCTGCAAAGAAAACACTACTAAAGGACAACAATCATAAAAAGAGACTTGCTTGGGCAAGAAACACGAGCAATGGACATTAGACCGATGGAAATCTGTCCTTTGGTCTGATGAGTCCAAATTGGAGATTTTTGGTTCCAACCGCCGTGTCTTTGTGAGACGCAGAGTAGGTGTACTGATGATTCCATATGTGTGGCTCCAGCCGTGAAGCATGGAGGAGAGGTTCATGTGTGGGTCTTTGCTGGTGACACTGTCAGCGATTTTTTCAGAACTTAAGGCACACTTAACCAACATGGCTACCACAGCATTTTGCAGCAATACAGCA
>NC_036857.1:36588037-36623037 GCF_002910315.2 Salvelinus sp. IW2-2015
CCCTATTACAGGGGCTGAGTCACTGGCTTACTGGTGCTCTTTCATGCCGTCCCTAGAGGGTGCATCACTTGAGTGGGTTGAGTCACTGACGTGATCTTCCTGTCTGGGTTGGCGCCGTGGTGGAGTTCTTGTGTGCTATACTCGGCCTTGTCTCAGAGGGTAAGTTGGTGTTTGAATATATCCCTCTAGTGGTGTGGGGGCTGTGCTTTGGCAAAGTGGGGGGGTTATATCCTTCCTGTTTGCCCTGTCCGGGGGTATCATCGGATGGGGCCACAGTGTCTCCTGACCCCTCCTGTCTCAGCCTCCAGTATTTATGCTGCAGTAGTTTATGTGTCGGGGGCTAGGGTCAGTTGTTATATCTGGAGTACTTCTCCTGTCTATCCGGTGTCCTGTGTGAATTAGTATGCTCTCTCTAATCTCTATTTCTTCTCTCTCTCGGAGGACCTAGCCCTAGGACCATGCCTCAGGACTACCTGCATGATGACTCCTTGCTGTCCCAGTCCACCTGGCCGTGCTGCTGCTCCAGTTTGAACTGTTCTGCCTGTGGCTATGGAACCTGACCTGTTCACCGGACGTGTTACCTGTCCCAGACAGGCGGTTTTCAACTCTCTAGAGACCGCAGAGCGTAGAATACTCTTAATGATCGGCTATGAAAGCCAACTGACATTTACTCCTGAGGTGCTGACTTGCTGCACCCTCGACAACTACTGTGATTAATATTATTTGACCATGCTTGTCATTTATTTACATTTGAACATCTTGGCCATGTTCTGTTATTAATCTCCACCCGGCACAGCCAGAAGAGACTGGCCACCCCTCATAGCCTGGTTCCTCTCTAGGTTCTTCCTAGGTTTGGCCTTTCTAGGGAGTTTTTTCCTAGCCACCGTGCTTCTACACCTGCATTGCTTGCTGTTTGGGTTTTAGGCTGGGTTTCTGTACAGCACTTTGAGATATCAGCTGTTGTAAGAAGGGCTATATAAATACATTTGATTTGATTTGAATGGTGTTGAATGCTGAGGTGTAGTCAATGAAACGCATTCTCACGGTGTTCCTTTTGTCCAGGTGGGAAAGGGCAGTGTGGCAGTGCAACAGAGATTGCGTCACATTTGGATCTGTTGGCGCCTATGAGAATTGGAGTGGGTCCAGGTGTCTGGGGTTAGGATGTTGATTGTGAGCCATGACCAGCATTTCAAAGCATTTCATGGCTACATATGTGAGTGCTACGGGGCGATAAACATTCAACAGGTTACCTGGCAGTCTTGAGCACTAGGACTATGTGGAATCTCTCCGTTCCCATCTGGTTTGCGCTTAGTGGCACCATCATTTGTTTTTCAACAGGACAATGACCCAACAGACCTCCAGGCTGTGTAAGGGCTATTTGACGAAGGAGAGTGATGGAGTGCAGCATCAGAYGACCTGGCCTCCACAATCACCCGACCTCAACCCAATTGAGATGGTTTGGGATGAGTTGGATCGCTGAGTGAAGGAAAAGCAGTCAACAGTGCTCATTATATATGGGAACTGCTTGAAGACTGTTGGAAAAGCATTCCTCATTAAGCTGGTTGAGAGAATTCCAAGAGTGTGCAAAACTGTCATCAAGGTAAAGGGTGGCTACTTTGAAGAATAAATACGTTTTTGATTTGTTAAACACTTTTTTGGTTACTACATGATTCCATATGTGTTATTTCGTATTTTTGATGTCTTCACTATTATTCTACAATGAAGAAAATAGTAAAAATAAAAAAAAAACCCTTGAATGATTGGTTGTGTCCAAACTTTTTGACTGGTACTGTACATACATACCTACATTCAAAGTCACTGTTTCAGTCCAGGAAGATGGATGGGGATACGAGTACAAAATAATGTTTGATGAGGTTATAATACTGCCACATGAAAGAGAACCCCAGCTGGGTGAGGGCACAGCACCCAGCGGGTACACCCTCCACCTCTTCATCCATCTCCTCTTCATCATCTTCATGGTCATGGGTCTTGTCACAAGTTAGCTATGAGTAACGGATGAAGCTAACCAAGGAGTTAAACCTTTCTAAGTCCTTAGTTAGCATTAGCACAATAAGGAGAACGTCTCTGCTCCGTCCATACTGTTCTGTCTCTAGGTTTAATTTTCTCTGTCAGTCTTGCTTGTGCTTCTAACATTTGTTTCTAAACCTCTTCTTGTTCATGATGGAATCATTGTTTTCCACTGAGAGGATTCTTCTACTTTTGAGGAGGTGGGATCCAACACATGTAGTCCTATATTGTCAAGAACATTCAAGTCAATATTTTTACTCACCCTRATAAAATATGTTTTCTGTGATTTTGCTTATTATATGTCAGAGAAAATACGAGGACATAGAGACCTCACATTTCAACAAAGGAGGTCAGATTAGGTTATCATCTCCAAACTCGTATGTCTGCCCAAGCAATTCATTATTGTCCTACTTTGCGCACGCTTGTTTGACACAATGGTAAATGCCTCTTATCTATTACCAACATAGTTTATTATTGCATACTGATCATTCTTCTTCTGTCACAGGCAACAGATCACACTCCTCCCCCTCTATCCTGTGAGTGGTTTAAAGTTGATCCTCTCCAACTCTGATTGGTCGACAAACTTGTGCTCAAAGGCAAAACCTTCAGACGACTCCTCTCTTTATGCACTAGGATCAGTGAGTCAGAATAGAGGTAGGGACACTCCTTTAAAACTGTAGCTGGAAATCCGCAAGAAGAGGAGGCTACCGCGCTATGGAGGTTGCCAAGAACAGCAAAATACAATTTGCTTAGATAGGGGATGGTGGAGATTCCCATGCTTAAAGGTTGAAGGGACTGCATCTTTGGAACATTTACGTTTTTCTCRAATTTGTAGCACGTACTGAAGGAAATGGCTATTTCTTGGATTTACAAAGTTTGGATCCTACTCTTACCCATTGTTGACAGCGCTCGGTCCAGTTATTCCGAAGACCAATGCAGCTGGAGGGGGAGGCAAGAATCACTTTATAACGATTTATTCAAGTTTGATTTGTTTTATGGCGAAACCTTCAGATTTTTTTCTCAAATGTAGGAAGGTGCAAATAAAATTGCGTTTTTATTCGTTCTGAATGTATTTGAAGAGTTCCGTTCAGCTTTGGTGGTCAATTATCAGACCTTAGTTGGATCAAGACCAGACAGTTGTTGGGCGCAATTAAATGTTTCCAGTGCTTTGCAACAAAGTATCACGCGTGCTTTAGGGTTGCAGTCTTGCAGAGTGAGCTAGAGAGGAGAAAGTTATGCTGTTAAACTATGATTTAAAAAAAATGTTAATTCCACATGGCACCGACGCAGTCCTTTGGTGACCAATAGGCGGCACTCCTTTTTTTCTGCGAATGGAAACCTCAGTTCAATGTGTATTTTGAAAGCCTGTTTTAATCGTTTTCAAATGAGTGAAATGCACTCCAAGCACATATCGCAGGCTTGAAAGGTTCATCTGTTGTCATTCATTTTAGCCAGATTTCTTTGATGTTGCAAGCTCTCCCTCAGTCCCTCTCAAGTTTCACCACATCTAAAGCCCTACACCCAAACCACATATCCTGCAAGATCTAGTGCAATTTCCTTCATGGTTTTTGAGAATTGCACCACATCCTACAAGCGGTATATTGGTGACTCCAATTTCAGCCAAGAGGACTAGTCTGTCTGACTTTGAGGTCATAGAAGTCCACTTGTATAACTATCTCCTTTCTCTCCCTCCATCTTTCCATCCCACAGTGGTCTGTCCCAGCAGCAAGGCAGTGTGGAGCAGATCTCCCTCCACTGTTCTGAGGGTGCTCTGGACTGGCTCTATCCTAAGGGGGCGCTCCGCCTCACCCTGTCCCCCAGGTTGCCCTCTGCGGCAGTGGGGCCTGGGGGAAGCAGCTCGGGCCTGATCACGGCCTGCGTCAAGCCCTCCGAGCACAACCACGGGGCCCAGCTCTACTTGGAGAGAGACGGGGTCCTGGAGCTCCTGGTAGGGGACCGTCTGGAGGAGTCTCCCCCAACCCGGGTGCGCTGCTTCAGCCGCCTGCCCGGCGAGAAGGTGGCCCTCTTCCTCCAGGCCACTCCTCACCAGGACATCAGCCGCCGCATTGCATCTTTCCGCTACGAGCTGCGAGGGGATTGGACAGCTCGCCTGTCACTCGACTCAAACCCCATCAGCAGTAATGAAGGTGAGTTGGACCTAGGAGGGAGGCAGCCATGTTGGATCAGTCTGGGTCATGGAAGTGTAATTTGGGCTGAAATAGATAAATATAAAATAAATTAACATAAAAGCGTGAACTATAAAGATTTCTCTCAACGCAAAGCAAGGAAAAATWGTGTTTGAATATGCTCCTTGATAGTCGATGGGCCTATCAAACAACTTTTAGAATTTGTTTTAGCTCAGATTCGATCATTCAGTTCTCCTCTCCCCCACATATTTCCTGTATTTCTCTTTGTGTGGGTCTCTGAGTTATATTTCGTCAAACCCCCCCTAAAGATGTTTCCATACAAACAGACYTGCTTTTTGGTGTTTATTTTCTGTTTTCTCTGTGTCCAGGCAGAGTAGAGTGGGGGAAGTGTCCTCTAGTTTCCCTGGAAGCATAGGCCTACAGATCCTGTCCCCTGGTTTAGATTTGAAGGCGAATGGAGAGAGGAGGGGGGAGGGTTAGGGGGGACAAAAGCTTGTGGGGCCTTCGCTCCAGAGCCTTTACCGCTCCTTTCAATGGAGAGTGTTCTGAGATTACTGCCGTTGCCTTGGCGACATGGAGACCTCTGCCTCAGCTGAGATGCTCCCCTCTTTTGTTGAACGGCCCCTCTTTAAAGAGGCTTGGCTCTAGGAATACACCCCCTCCCCGCTCTAGAGTACACACACACACACACACACACACACACACATAATTATTCTGGTTGGGCATGTGGGGAGGTTTTCTCTATGGGCCAGGGAGGAGGCAGGAATCTCATTTATCAGACATTTTCACTAAGAAGGGGAATGTGTGGAGGGGGCAGCTAGGTGGGTTGGGGGGTGAACTTCTTGGAACTTGCAAGGCCAGCAGAACAAAAACAAATGCCAGGGTGTTTTTGTACAATGCAGTCAATTCAATGCAGCCAGGGTTTGGTTTCGCTCTGTGTACCTTGTGGCCATCTGTGGACTGGGTCCTTGTATGAAACGGAGGAGGATGTATTTGATTTTCCACTGTGACATTTTTAAACTGATTAACAGCTGTGAACAGTAGTGGTGCGTGTGTAAAATCACTGGGGAAGCCAAGCCAGGAAAAAAGCCATATTACAACCTATTTTGTGATAATTGCGTTRTTTGCTCTATAACCCATCCATTCATATGCCACCATCATATACAATAAGGCAGAGACAACAAAGACAAGTCACACATTGGCGGAATAAATTCAACCACACACACCTTTGTTTCATCACAAAACCGGTGAGCAATTGTCACGCCCTGACTATAGTTTGCTTTGTATGTTTCTATGTTTTGTTTRGTCAGGGTGTGATCTGAGTGGGCATTCTATGTTGTATGTCTAGTTTGGCTATTTCTATGTGTTTGGCCTGATATGGTTCTCAATTAGAGGCAGGTGTTTGTCGTTGTCTCTGATTGGGAGCCATATTTAGATAGCCTGTTTTGTCATTGTGGGTTGTGGGTGATTGTCTATGTGTAGTGTTTTGTGGCAGCACTATTATTCGATAGCKTCACGTTTGTTATTTTTGTATAGATCGTTCAGTGTTCTCTTTTGAAATAAATATCAAGATGAACACTTACCACGCTGCATATTGGTCCTCCGATCCTTCCAACTGCTCCTCCTCAGAAGAGGAGGAAGACGAACGTGACAGCAACATGTATCTGGTGAAGTCCATAAAGCAAATATTGCATGTAAAACAGTTGCTTAATCATGTTGTAGGTCATGTAAGTTAATGTTTCTAACAGTTACAGCAAGTCAGCACAAAGAAAACAGGAGCACTGCTTCTGCTATTCCAGCACCATTTCAACTTAAACATTTAAACATCATTTTTTTATTTAACCAGGTAGGCTAGTTGAGAACAAGTTCTGATTTACAATTGCGACCTGGCCAAAATAAAGCAAAGCAGTGCGACACAAACAACAACACAGAGTTACACATGGAATAAACATACAGTCAATAATACAAYAGAGAAAGTCTATATACAGTTTGTGCAAATGAGGTAGGATAAGGGGGGTGAGGAAATAAATAGGCAATAGTGGTGAAATTATTACAGTAAAGCAAATTAAACACTGGTATGATAGATGAGTGTGCAAGTAGTGGTACTGGGGTGCAAAGGAGCTTTATAMATAACAATATGGTGATGAGGTAGTTGGATGGGCTATTTACAGATTGCCAATGTGCAGTGATCTGTGAGCTGCTCTGACAGCTGGTACTTAAAGCTAGTGAGGGAGATATGAGTCTCTAGCTTCAGTGTTTTTTGTAGTTCGTTCCAGTCATTGGCAGCAGAGAACTGGAAGGAAAGATGGCCGAAGGAGGAATTGGCTTTGGGGGTGACCAGTGAAATACACCTGCTGGAGAGCGTGCTGCGGGTGGGTGCTGCTATGGTGACCAGTGAGCTGAGATAAGGCGGGGCTTTACCTAGCAATGACTTATAGATGACCTGAAGCCAGTGGGTTTGGCAACGGATATGAAGCAAGGGCCAGCCAACGAGAGCATACAGGTTGCAGTGGTGGGTAGTATATGGGGCTTTGGTGACAAAACGGATGGCACTGTGATAGACTGCATCCAATTTGCTGAGTAGAGTGTTGGAGGCTATTTTGTAAAGGACATCGCCGAAGTCAAGGCTCGGTAGGATGGTCAGTTTTACAAGGGTATGTTTAGCAGCATGAGTGAAAGATGCTTTGTTGCAAAATAGGAAGCCAATTCTAGATTTAATTTTGGATTGGAGATTCTTAATTTGAGTCTGGAAGGAGAGTTTACAGTCTAACCAGACACCTAGGTATTTATAGTTTTCCACATATTCTAAGTCAGAACCGTCCAAAGTAGTGATGCTGGGCGGGTGGGTAGGTGTGGGCAGCGATCGGTTGAAGAGCATGCATTTAGTTTTGCTTGCATTTAAGAGCAGATGGCGGCCACGGAAGGAGAGTTGTATGTCATTGAAGCTCATCTGGAGGTTAGTTAACACAGTGTCCAAAGAAGGGCCAGAAGTATAYAGAATGGTGTCGTCTGCGTAGAGGTGGATAAGAGAATCACCAGCAGCAAGAGCRACATCATTGATGTATACAGAGAAAAGTGTCGGCCCGAGGATTGAACCCTGTGGCACCCCCATAGACTGCCAGAGGTCCGGACAAAAGGCCCTCCGATTTGACACACTGAACTCTRTCAGAGAAGTAGTTGGTGAGGCAAGGCAGTCAGTTGAGAAACCAAGGCTGTTGAGTCTGCCGATAAGAATGTGGTGATTGACAGAGTCGAAAGCCTTGGCCAGGTCGATGAATACAGCTGCACAGTATTGTCTCTTATCGATGGAGGCTATGATGTCGTTTAGGACCTTGAGCGTGGCTGAGGTGCACCCATGACCAGCTCGGAAACCAGATTGCATAGTGGAGAAGGTACGATGGGATTTGAAATGGTCTGTGATCTGTTTGTTAACTTGGCTTTCGAAGACCTTAGAAAGGCAGGGTAGGATAGATATASGTCTGTAGCAGTTTGGGTCTAGAGTGTCTCCCCCTTTGAGGAGGGGGATGACCGCTGCAGCTTTCCAATCTTTGGGGATCTCAGACGATACAAAAGAGAGGTTGAACAAGCTAGTAATAGGGGTTGCAAMAATTTCGGCGGATAATTTTAGGAAGARAAGGTCCAGATTGTCTAGGGGTCCAGATTTTGCAGCTCTTTCAGAACATCAGCTATCTGGATTTGGGTGAAGGAGAAATGGGGGAGGCTTGGGCAAGTTGCAGTGAGGGGTGCAGGGCTGTTGACTGGGGTAGCCAGGTGGAAAGCATGGTCAGCTGTAGAAAAATGCTTATTGAAATGATAAATGATTGTGGATTTATTGGTGGTGACAGTGTTTCCTACCCTCAGTGCAGTGGGCAGCTGGGAGGAGGTGCTCTTATTCTCCATGGACTTTAGTGTCCCAGAACTTTTTGGAGTTAGTGCTACAGGATGCAAATTTCTGTTTGAAAAAGCTAGCCTTTGCTTTYCTAACTGCCTGTGCATATTGGTTCCTAACTTCCCTGAAAAGTTGCATATCGTGGGGGCTATTCGATGCTAATGCAGTACGCAACAGGATGTTTTTGTGCTGGTCAAGGGCAGTCGAGGGCTATATCTGTTCCTGGTTCTAATTATTATTTTTTGAATGGGGCATGCTTATTTAAGACGTTGAGGAAAGCACCTTTATAGAATAACCAGGCATCCTCTACTGACGGGATGAGGTCAATATCATTCCAGGATACACGGGCCAGGTCGATTAGAAAGGCCTGCTCGCTCAAGTTTTTTAGGGAGCGTTTGGCAGTGATGAGGGATGGTTGCTTGACCGCATCAAATCAACTAGGCTATATTGTATATGATTAGCCTAATACAGTGAAAACAAACTTAAAGATTTCAACTATTTAGTCCAATCAATGTTGCTAAATATCATTTGACTCTCCATTGTACTGATTTCTGTGTGTGTATACGCGCAAGTAGAAAAAAAATGTTGACCTACCCTACTTGTCGACTAGATGAACACCAATGCCATCTTCCTGGCTTTCATGTTGGCACGAGGGTCTGACTGTCATACACAGTACACACTTTTTGCCCTAGAGAGCTTGCTAGCCTAACTTTCTCGCATGTGCAACAATGAACCAGCTAAGTTAGCTTGTTAGTTAACGTGAGCCTGCTACATATTTAACTTCAATCGTCTCAGGCCAGTGGCAAAAGGAATAAATTTATGGTTAGATCAGAATAGCAGTTATAATCATTGGCTTGTTTGGAGAATAAGTAAAAACACCAAGTCCATCCATGGCTGATTTTTAGCTAGCTAGCTACTTCAGGACAACTTCTTTGCTTTTGATGTGATTTCATTGGTGTGATGCCAAATCCAAACTGGCCTCCCTATGTGGACTTTTTGCTGCACCAGGACCACCAACCATTGATCTCAGCTCAATGCTGATTGGCTAATTATTTATAAACAAATGTATCAACTGAGGCAAAATGMTCGCTGGCATCAATCAATCAAAATGCTTCTGCGGCAACATGTCCCACTATTTTTGTCCAGACAGCATCCAGATGCATGGGCTACACATATTTAGACAGAGGCGCTGTTTCCCTCTCTTGGAGGATTTCTCCAGTAAGATACAACCAATTGCGAATTGAAGGAATATTATGAAAACAAATTGAGACGAAAAATACATTTTTTGGGGGGTGAAGCCTGGCTTCGCTTGGCATCCACGAATACACGCTACTGGCTGTGAAAGAAGCCGTCACAACACTTAGGAAGGAAGTGCCTTCTGAAAAAGTGTAGAAGTGGTGCTCTGCACATTTTAAATCTTTTAAAGTTCTCCACCCTCCTCTCTTGGCCCTGTCTGGTTCACTTTGATGAGGTRTGGGTGCAGACACCCTAGCAGGAGCTAGGGTGAAGGTGGGAGGTAGGGTGGCTGATACATTTGGCTTTAAAAACGTTTGGGGCCAGTGGAGTCTCACACCTTTTTAAGTTTCACTGGCCTTCCTCTCCGAAACCGTAAAAGGAGCCGCTGTCTGAACACTGCGGTGTGTATCTCTTTGCATGGTGGTTTGTTCTGGCTATTCACATCACGCCTCCAGAGCATTTGATCTTCTTTATAAGCTCATCTCCACCCTTTTTTGTGTCCTTTATGTGCRCAGCAGGATAGGTTAAAGCTCAACAACTTTTTTTTACATAAAGCTTTGAAATATAATAACTTAACCATGTCATACCTATTTTTTTTGTTTTATGTGGTTTACAATATCAAACAAGGGAGTAAGCGAAGAGTGGATGGAATTGGYGTTTGTTTGATTAGTGGAGCTCCAACTGACTGGTTCTTTCTTCCCCCTCTCTCCCTAGGTGCCTGCAGACCCTGTAACAACACAGAGCTCCTTATGGCTGTCTGCACCAGTGACTTTGGTGAGCTCTCCTCTTTTACAACCTCCTGTTTTGTTGTCCGGGCTGCCGTATAACAATAAAATAACATGCCAGACCAGGAATAGTTTGGCAGAGGTGTGGACTYGAGTCACATGACTTGGACTCGAGTTACAAATTGGATGACTTGAGACTCAACTTGATACAGAATAAAATAACTTGACTTGGAGCCTCAAGACGGGACWTTGACTTGAGACTGATGACTTGAAATTATCTGGCCAGTGTTTGTCACTTATTTTGTGGCACTTCAAGAGCAAAGAAATCAAACRAGCAATATATCATGACCGGTCAACCAATAGTGGCCGAGTCTTTGAAAGCTGCATCCTCTGAAGATTTATGGCGATCCGCTCTCTACAATTTGACATTTTGAGCTTCACCCGATCCTATGGCTGAGCAAATCAACAATATTCGCTAGACCGATCAGTGGTTCTCAAAACATTGCTGTGCAAATGTGGCCTGTCATTACAGCCATAAATGGTGATGCATTTTCAAAACGGAAGATACTGAGCTTTACATCGGCATATGCGTTCGCGTTCCTTGGAAAATATGCAGTATTTTGTTTTTTTATGTGTACCCCAGGTAATCTTAGGTTTCATTACATACAGTCGGGAGGAACTACTGATTATACGATTAACGTCAACTCATCATCGTTCCTACCAGGAATATGACTTTCCTGAAACGGATCCAGTGTTTTGCCTTCCACCCAATACCTGTCTCTTATACACATCTAGATGTGTATAAGAGACAGGTTATTCAGTTTCAACCAAAAAATGTCATCAATTTGTGTCATGATTCAGGAACTACAAATCGGTGGTCGAATCATCTTACCCCAGCTCTAAGGTTGGGCTGACAGTGATCCAAATTCTCATCCCTCTGAACTACTTAATGTATGCAGAGGTGAAACTGAACAATTTTTCCTCTCCAGTCCCCCCCCCCCCCCMMCCCCYTCTCGAGGCACTSTAGTGGACAAATCCGCATGGCCCAAATTCAGACATAATYAGGCTGAATTATGTCGGGATTATGGAACTGTTCCAGGAAGTTCTCCAATACTCATTTAACTGACTCTAATTAATGTTAGCCTCTGGTGGGCTAGGATCCTAGTCACTTGTTTTATTACTTCAGCTGTTTTTTTTACGGCTAATACATGACCGGTTTCCCAGCAATTTCAAAAATGTTTTTAGAATGTGAAGAGCAGGTATTCAAGACAATTACATTAATTAAAATATATTTCCTCCAACTTTAGTCCACATTTTGTTGAATTATGATCTTCATATTTGTAACCACTGTTACAAACTAATCTGGGCAATAGAGCTTGTGACTAACTGGTGTGTCTCTTCTCCCCACAGTAGTGCGTGGTAACATCAAGGCGGTGGATGAGGACAGTGAGCTACGGGCGGCGGTAATAAAGGTCAGCACCACCCGAGTATTTCGCCAGAAATATGCCCTGTTCACCGGGACAGGCCGCCTGACCCTCTCAGGCGAGATCAGGACCCTGCTRCAGTGTGGTGTCCGGCCCGGGGCAGGAAGCTTTCTCTTCACCGGCCGCATACACTTCGGCGAGGCGTGGCTGGGCTGCGCGCCCCGCTACAAGGACTTCCTCCAGGCCTACACTCAGGCCAAGTTGGTCCAGCAGCTACCCTGTGAACTGGCTGTGGACTGAGCAGACCACCCCAAATCTCGGCTGACTACTTCCCTGTAATAGGGCTTGCCTCACAATACAGCCTTAACTCAATCAGCCTGTCCTCTGGTTTGCCAAACCTCTGAGTGAAAGGCGAGGAAGATGGAAGCTCACCCGATAGTGTAGCTTCTTAGTCTTCCCCAAAGGACTGAGGAGTTGGGCATGGACATTCTTAGCAACATTCCCAGTGCAATATGCAGTCCTGTGGAGATATGAAGGACACCGTGTGGACTAGATGAGATTAAATAATTTGGCACKGGACAAGTTTTCCAGATGCCAATATACATATTCGGAATTCTCAGAAGAGCTTTCCGTAACAACAAGGCAGGCATGGCATGGATTCAGAGCTATTGAGTGTGACTGTGTCTTTTAAACTCAGGAAAATATGTGAAAAATTCTGTGGTGAAGTTAGTCTGTTTTAGAAGTTACACAATTGCTATTCCAGTAATTAACCACAAGGCTGTGGTGTTTTTCTATGGTAGTCTTCAAAATGGCCACTCATTTTATTCAATGGTTTTTGTTTGGGAAATCTACCATTTTGTGTCCAAGATGTTCGCACAAATGTGTAGTTAAAACAAACAATGGTGGACTATTCTTAGTGTTACGATTCTTTATTGGAGATTAGGGAGGGGCTTTCTSTTTTTCAAATGTTTTTTTTTTATCGTAATTTGCACTGATAAGGGAATGATCTGGAAAGTCTGATGCTGCAAGCACTGAAAACCAAAATGAAAAGCTGATTTATGTAGCGTAGAAGAGGTGTGATCAGAACTTAATATATGTATAGATATTGCTAGCGCATCTTAATGCTAGGCTAGGGCTGGCACATGTTAGCGCTAGTGTAGAAGGTTCAAAGCTYGCTTCGCTCTAGTGCTGAAAGCACTTTCATGACATTAGTCAACTCAGAGAAAAACAATCTCCAAGTACACACGGCAATTCTGCCTTTTAGAACCCTGCATAAATAWTTAATGAAGAGTTTTTATGGTACTGTTGACTTCCAAGATTTCATTGTGTTCTCAGTTTGGTTGAAAACTTTTAAAGTTTTATATGTTGATTTATTTTAATTTGAAACTGTTTTTCCAGTTGAATATAATTATTTTGCAGTAGTGTTTCCTATTGCAGCCATTTTGTAGTTATTCATACCCATTTTCCACATGAAAAAAATGCCACCTGTAAGCCTAAGAAAGCTGTCTGCAAAATTCTAACAAAACTAATGTCTTGATATTGAGATGCTATAAGGCCTACTGGCCCAGATTTATGTCATTGTTACTGTATTAATGGGAGTTTGTGAGGACATTTTTTTAAATGTTTGTGGGACTACAACTGTTGACAACAGCAATATTCCCCTCAGTAAAAGTCCAATGGGATATGTCTCAAAGCTGGCAGAAAGAGTTGCAGTAGCGATCTAATTTTCACAAGCATGCGTCCGAAATGTTGATCACCATGTTGAGCCGTGAAAACCTCAAGCAATTTTGTCCAAATATCAGTACTGAATTCTTCAAGCAATATTCAATGTATTTGCGTAATAGTCTTTACACCAGCTTTGGGGTTAGCAGTAAGTATGTCTGGGATAAGTTATGAGGGGGACAAAACATGTCTATGGCAATTCTGGTCAGTCAAAAGACGTCACGTCTTATGTGCACTAATCGATGAAGGGAGCGGTTAATATCAAATTAACGTGATGTGGTATGTAAAAAGAAATACGCAATACTRCCATGTTTGCTGATATTGTCAATTGTTTCTGTGTGATTTTTGTGTACCAATGTGAATGTAAATAAGAACATCTAAAAAACGAACTATTTATGGAGGGGGGGGGGGAATTTTTCAGTATTGTGGAGTGTTTATGTGGTCTGTGACAAAGTCTGAAAAGCTMATTTGAATCTCATGGATTTTTCTTAAATTTCTGCATGGTTGCTTCTCTCACTAACCTTTTATAGTAAAGTGATATAGTTGTACAGTTTTATAGTTGTTCTCTCTCATGCACACATCTTTAAAACATTAGGCTAACTGAGACTACAGATGACCATGGTTGAAAAACATGGCCCAATTTGATTCAAACCACAACCTCTAGTTGTCCCTTGGATATATGTGGGAGAAAATACAGACTTTTCCAACAATGTCAAATCACTATAAGTGTCATTAACCCTGATTTCTGTGGGCCCAAAATGAATTGCTTGAATGAAAGCGAGATTTAGAGGGGTGCAAACAGACGGGTTGCAGGGAGAGAGTGAGAAAAGGACGGTTGGAATTCTGTTGTGCTCTGACTCCCGTTTTCAGGATTCAGGAAGCAATACATTACCATTAAGGGAGCAGTGTTCAGAGCGGGCTGGGAGGAATGGAGATGCCGCAGTCGCTCACTCTGTCCTCATGCCAGTCAGCCAGGTTTAAAGGGTTATATACTCCCTCTCAGCCAACAGAAAGCAAGACTGAACACATAGTGTCTTAGTGTTGATACACATTGGCTTACTCCACATTTTGTTGTTATAGCCTGAATTCAAAACTGATTWWAAAAAAWAATWATCCTCACCCGTCTACACGCAATACCCCATAATGACAAAGTGAAAACATGTTTTAGAAATTGTTGCTAATTTATTGATATTTAAATGAGATTTCTGTATTTAAGTATTCACACCCTGAGTCAGTACTTTGTAGAAGCACCTTTGGTGGGGATGACAGCGCTGAGTCATCTTGGGTCTGGATGTTCTGATTTTTTCCCCCTCCCATTTTATGTACAGRTTTTCTCAAGCTCTGTCAAATTCTTGTTATGAAGCCATTCCAGCATTGCTTTGGCTGTTTATGCTGGGCGTCATTGTCCTGTTGGAATGTAAATCTTCACCCCAGTTTAAGGTAGTTTGCACTCAAAAGCAGATTCTCAACAAGGATTTTACTGTATTTGGCTCCAATCATTGTTTTTCTCTCCTTACCAGTCTCCGAGTCCCTGCCGCTGAAAAGCATCCCCATAGCATGATGCTGCCACCACCGTGCTTCACKGTAGGGATGGTGTTAGATGGGTGATGAGGTGTGCCTGGTTTTCTCAAGACATAGCGTGACAGCATGCCTGAAGTTGACAAAAAGGCACATGAAAAACTGAGATCAAAATGCAGATTCTGTGGTCTGATGAGACAGAAATGTAACTCTTTAGCCTGAATGTAAGGACATAAGGACTTAACACTTATGTTAAGTCCGCAAGCTAGATCCCTGCAATGTCTTATTAAAGATATAGATAACTTTTCTGTACTCTCTGGACTAAAACCTAATTATGATAAGTGTACAATATTACGTATTGRATCTTCAAAAAATATTACTTTTACATTACCCTGCAGCTTACCTATAAAATGAGTTGATGGTGAAATAGACATACTCGGTATTCATATCACAAAATATATAAATAAGCTCTCCACAATGAATTTCAATAGAAAACTTGTAAAAATAGACAAGATCCTGCAACCACGGAGAGGTAAATACCTGTCTATTTATGGAARAATTGCCCTGATTAACTCCTTAGTCATATCTCAGTTTACTCACTTACTTATGGCGCTGCCTACTCCTGATGATTCGTTTTTCAAATCATATGAGTATATTTCGCATTATCTGGGAYGCTAAACCAGACAAAATAAAATGAACCTATCTATATAATGAATATGAATTGGGTGGGTTGAGATTATTAAATATAAATGCACTAAACCTCTCTCTAAAAGCTTCACTCATTCAAAAGTTTTATTTGAACGCTAAATGGTTCTGAAGTAGATTAATAAGAAAAGCTCATCCATTATTAAAAAATTGCCTTTTTGCCATTTTCGATTAATTGAAAATGATACTTTTTTCAAAGTATCTGTCTTTTTCAAACAAGCATTGCAGAGCTGGCTACAATTTCAATTTCATCCCCCTGAAAAGATAAAACAAATATTATGGCTGAACTCAAATGTGCAGGGTTGATAAAATACCTGTATTTATGGGAAAGATGTTTGAAAAGGGTATTTTGTTCTTAAATGATATTGTAAATTGTAATGGTAGAGGTATGTCCTTCATGGAGTTGTACGGGAAGGTCTGCTCAATCCAAGAGTAGAACCAATTGATTACAGCATTGCCCCAAAAATGAAGGAGGCAGGTGGCAGCGGGAGGAGGTAGGGAAATGGTCTGTCTGCCCAATATAAAGGATCAAAACTGGCGGAGGAATAAAAATAGCATAAATAGGAAAGTATACCAGTTTCATTTGAGGACAGGATTTGATCAACTGATGCCATACAGATTGCAAAATAGTTGGGGAGAGATTTTTTTTTAATGTACCGATTCCATGGTACATAAAATGAGTTGAGTTGATATATAAAACAACGCAAGATTCAAAGACTTTGTGCTTTTCAGCTAAAATTATTATATAGAATTCTTGCACCAACAAAATGTTGAATATTTGGGCATAAAATCATCGAAGCTCTGCAATTTTGTTGTGAGGATACAGAATCAATAGACCATTTATTTTGGCATTGCCTCAGGGCCTGTATCTGGTCTCAGGTTCAGGAATGGATGAAAAATGCATAGCATTGATCTAAAATTGACCTAGAAATAGTATTGTTAGGAGATCTGGAGAGACCGGGTCACTCAATTACTAATACTCTTAGTACGAGTAGCTCTCGTCGTTGATAAACTATATATTGATAACCAGTTGTTCAGAGACACAAAGACTACTCCATGGTTATTTTAAAATTTACAAAGTTCTCATAGACGAGGAAAATAAACACAATTCAAGCCCGGTTACTGATTGTCACAATACAACAAAAAATATAGCTTTTTTAGAAATCTTCACATATAACTAATTGAACACACAAGCACTATTTTTACACAGTGAAGATAAAAACTAAGTAACAGAAGGCACAGTATGTGTGGATGGTATGTTTGTGTTTATTTTATTTTTTATTTTATTTGTTATGTTTGGAAAGTTGAGTGAGTGAGTAATGAAATGGTTGCATATCCCAGAGCCAATGTATTGCTGTGAGCCGGGTATGAGAGGGCTTTCAATGTTGTTCAGATGATGGATATACTTTTATAATGAATTATACGTCTTATTTATTTATTGTCCTATCATGGAAAACTACTTTTTTTTTATCTTAATAAATTATATCTAATTATTATCCTATTTTAATGGTACTTGTCCATGGCCTAACCCTAGACACCCACCTGAATGACCCAGTATTAAGGAGAAGTCCTAACTGTTTTATGTGCTCGCTGTAAGCGGTCTATATGCACTAAAATGAGGTCAGAGACCAAGAGCAGCACTGCCCCCTCAAGATTCTGAGCCTGCTTGGCAGGGTTGGTCCTGCAAAGCCAAAGCCCCAAAGGGAGAGGAAAATATACAAGGAATTTCTCAAAGCTGCTAATGAGAACCTTGACGACCTTGTACCTAGCCGGTGGGGATTCCGGTGGGTTACCCCACCAGGCAGTGGCAGTGCTGGCAACACTAGCTGCAGTAACCCATGGGGAGGGGTCACACTCGGACATTCAGAGAGGGGTATATTATTGTGGCCCTGGCGGCACAGAATCAAGGTCGGACTGCATGGAGATGCGTGGGGACATGACTGGTGGCGTATTTGTGGGGTTTTTCAGGAATAGGGTAAACATTGACTGCCATTATCTAGGATATGACATTGGTAAATAAATTTCAATTTTTGCTTATTTTTTGCGCGGTCTTGCAGGCCTTCTCATGCAGCTCAACTGCAATAGCTTTGTAAATCATGACCCATCTTGAGTTGGGCTCGTGGATGGTGCAACTGTTGAGAAAGTGAGCTTATGGTTGTGTGGGGTAAGGCTGAGTGTGTATGTGTGTATCCCACAACTGTTGCGAAAAAGAAAGTAAAAGATGTAAGGTACAATAGAGGATGATCCACAGCTATATATAATACAAATCGAGGTGAGGGCAATGGAAATGCATATGGCAATTGATTTACTTCAATTCGGTAAATGGAACTGTATAGCTCTTTTCAAAGAATGGATTCCAGTCGGTTCAGGGCTATGGGATACAGGGGTCGAGGGTGGTCTGCCGGGCATTGGGATGACAAGCCATCTCGAGATGAGGCCTTTTAGCGGGTGGAATAGTAGGGACCAATTGGAGGTTTACTTAGTAGAAATGCAAATATCATGGTACAACTATATAGACACTCAATCATTATGTTACCTTTTAATAGTACGTTTACAAATAATTCTGATTAAAAGAATGAAAGGTGTGTCTCATGGTAAGTGGTGAAATAAGTATAGCCAGTTACAATTGTAATGGCTTAGCAGATAATAAGAAAAGACGATCAGTATTTACCTGGCTAAAGAGAGAAGGATTATAATATTTATTGTTTACAGGAAACCCATTCAACAGTTTTAGATGAAGTTTGTGGAAAAGAGAACTGGGTGGGCAAAATATATTTCTCCCATGGGCAAAGAAATTCAAAAGGGGTGATGATCTTAATTAACAATAATTTTGATCCAAATGTGCAAATTGTCCAAACAGATCCTCAAGGTAGATGGATTATTTTAAATATGTTATTGGACAATAAACAAATATGGCTTGTTAACCTATACGGTCCGAATAATGATGATCCAAGCTTCTTTGAAAATATATATAAGAATTTATCAACTCTACAAGCAACACTAGACTCTATTATTATAATGGGAGATTTTAAACGGTTTAATAGCTCTATAGACGGAAAGGAAATCACACTACAAATTATCACCCTCAGGCACTTAAGGAAATCATGAATGTCATGGATATATTGGAATTAGTGGATATATGGAGACTTAAATACCCTGATTTCGTGAGATATACATGGCGGAGGCTGAATCAAGCTAGTCGTCTTGACTACTTTCTTTTCCATTCTCTCTGGCACCAAAGAGTTAAAAAGTGTTGATAGGGGATAGAATGCGGTCGGATCATCACATAATTGGCATATTATTTTCTCTTACAGAATTTCCACGTGGGCGAGGATATTGGAAATTTAATCAAAGTCTACTAGATGATAAATTGTTTAGAACTAGGACAGAAGATTTATAACTGACTTTTCAGACATAACATAGGTACAGCAGATCCCCTTATTGTATGGGACACTTTTAAGTGTGCCTTTAGAGGCCATGCAATTCAGTACTCATCTATAAAAAAAAGCAATTTAGATCAAAAGAGTCCATATTAACAAAGGAAATTGAAGGACTAACGTACAGTTAGATAGCAATAAAAACGGTACCATAGAGAGCACAGAATAATTTAGAGGAAAAAAAAGAAATGGAGGAACTTATTCAAGAAAGATCCAGTGTATATATTTTAAAATAAAGCGAACTGGATGAATATGGGGAAAAATGCACCAAATTATTTTTCAATCTTCAATATAGAAATGCTACCAAAAAAAAAATGTATTAAAACTTGTGACAAATGATGGAGTCACGCTAGATTCACCAATGATATTTTGAAGAGGAAGTAAAGTACTTTAAGAATATGTTTTCGTTTCAGGCTCCTCCATCTCCACTAACTGAAACTAATAGATGGATTTTTTCCTATTAATAATGTAAAATTAACATCTGAACAGAAAGACTCATGTGAAGAAATACAGGAGAAGGAACTGCTTTTGCAATTGGGCCTTTAAAGATGGAAAACTCCAGGGCTGGATGCATACCAGTGGAAGTATACAAAACTTTTTTGATATACTCAAAGGACCATTATTAACTTGTTTTAACCACTCCTATATAAATGGTAGATTATCAGACACACAACAAGAAGGTCTGATATCGTTTATACTGAAACAGGACCAAGTGGTTATATAGATCCAGCCAATTAAAAAATGGAGACCTTACACACTTAGTGTTGATAGCAAAAATCCTAGCAAAATGCTTGGCGCATAGAAAAAAAAGTGCAGATATTATTCATCCTAATCAGACAGGTTTTTACATGGACGATACATTGGAGATAATATAAGGCAAGTACTGGAAACAATAGAACACTATGAGATATCGGGACACCAGGCCTGGTTTTCATAGCTGATTTTGAAAAGGCTTTTGATAAAGTACGACTGGAGTTTATCTTCTTGCAACTATAGGGGGGCTGTTCGCATAGCATTTTTTGGTCTCCAAATTAAACTGCCTCGTGCTCAATTCTTGATCGTACAATAGGCATATTATTGATTATTGGATAGAAAACACTTTCTAGTTTCTATAGCCGTTGGTTTTGTCTCTGAGTGGTACAGAACTACTTCTACATCACTTTTCCTGACAGGGAGTCAGATTTCAGAAATTTTTACCCCTGATCTGGGATCGGTTTTAAGGTGCCAGTAGATGCTATAGAGAAACCGACACTGCCTACGTCTTCCTCTGGGTGTCAGTACGTCATCACGTTTTGAATGGATTCGATTGCGCAATCAGAGCACTATAAAACACGAAAACGTAGAAGTACCGCTCTCTTCTGCATGCGTCATGCGCAAAATGGACATCAGACCTGCCTCCTTCCAAATCGTTGTTTAGAGAGTGATATTTCTCCGGTCATGTTTTTAGTCGTTATAGTTGTTAAAAACATCATAATGTTGTTAATTTGAACCGTTTTATAGCAATTTATATCCGTTTAGTGCGATTTTGAGGAATTTCTTTGTCGTGCACTCTGAAACTTTGGACACGTTTCGGGGTCCGTTCGATCGTTAGTGATATTTCGAAGGACAGAGGACATCTATCGACCAAAAGATTCGACCCAAGAAGGATTCTTTGCCCAAGATTTTGATGGAGAACAGCTCACAGTAAGAACAATTTATGATGATAAATCGTGTTTCTGTCGATAAATGTTAAACTTTATGTCGCCATCTTGTTTGCTATAGCTTCGCTTGGCGAAACCTGTATTGAAAAGTAAGGATAATTTAAAAATGTAAATCAGCGATTGCATTAAGAACTAATTCTCTTTCGATTCCTGTCAACCCTGTATTTTTTAGTCAAGTATATGATTAGCTTTCAATTAAACTAGATCACTCTGAAGATGACGTCAGACATTTTGAGGCTTGATTTCCTAGTATTTTCATTGTGTAACCACGGTTTGTATGGCTAAATATGCACATTTTCGAACAAACTGTATATGTATGTTGTAAAATGATGTTACAGGAGTGTCATCGAAGAATTTCTGAAGAAGTTAGTGAAAAAATTAATATATTTGGCGGTGATTACGTTATAGCGCTCTTGGCTGGAATCGATGCTCTGGTAACGTTTTCACATGTGTAATGCTAACTTATCGATTTATTTTGTTTTCGCTGTAAAACGCTTAGAAAATCTGAAATATTGTCTGGAATCACAAGATCTGGGTCTTTCCATTGCTATGCTTTGTCTATTCTTATGAAATGTTTATTAGAGTAAATTGGTCATACACGTTGCTCTCTATATAATTCTAGTCGTCTTGTGATGGTCGGGCAATTGTAAACTGTGATTTCTACCTGAAATATGCACTTTTTTCTAACAAAACCTATCCTATACCATAAATATGTTATCAGATCACTGTCATCTCGAAGAGTTTTTTCTTGGTTAGTGGCTATCAAATCATAGTTAGCCGAATTGGTGATAGCACCTGAAGTAGTAAGAAACGTATGATGGATGTTAGAAAGTGGTGATTTTGCTAACGCGTGTTAGCTAATAGATACATATTCTTGTCTTCCTGGTAACAAACATTTTAAAAATCAGTGAAATGGATGGCTTTATTCACAACGATCTGTACTCTTTCATCTGGTGCTTGGACTTGTGGGATTTAATGATATTTAGATGGCTACATCTAACTTGTGAAGCTATGGCGGAGCTATGCTAATCAGTGTGGGGGGGGTGGGGGGTGATCCGGAACCCGGAGGTAAGAGGCTCGTTAGAGTTAAATATAAATGTGCCTAGAATATTCAATTTGGGGAATTCTTATAAAAGTGGTTAGAAATTAATGTAGTGCTCCTAGCCTAGGTGTAAAGTAGTAAATAATTGGCTACATGCTGAGAAAGTTTTAAAACTATCTAGAGGAGTAAAAGACAAGCTGTCCCACTATCCGGAATATCTATTTATTATTGCCATCAAAAATGTTTAGCTGTTAAAAACTTAGATAAAACATTAAGTATTAAAGGATTAGAAGATCCATGCTTAAAAACTAAAGGTGTCATTGTAAGCTGATGATTCATGTTTTCTTTTAAAAACACAAACTACGAGTCTCTCCAGGGCGCTCCAGAATACCTTTGCTATCCTCTCGGATATAAAACCAATCCTATGATAAATTACCGAATTTTAACGTATTGGATACTAAAAAATACACATTTTAAATTTGCATGTAGTTAACCAATTAAAACTCGCGTCTGACGGAGATGTGGACATACTCGGTATAAAAATCCCAAAAGAAAGAAATGATCTCATCCATAAATTTTATAGAAAGTTAGCAAAAATAGATAAGATCTTGCTACCAAGAAAAGGAAAAATCCTGTCTATTTGTGGATAAAATCAGCACCCGAATTTAATCTCTTTAGTCAATTATCCGACCCAGTTTCCCTAGTTTGCTTATGTTTTGCCTACACCTAGTGATCCTTGTTCTGTTTAAATTTATGAACAAAAAAATTCAATTTTATTTTGGAAGGCAAGCAGATAAAATTAAAAGGGGCCTATTTATCATAAACGAAGTATGAATTCGGAGGCAGGAAATTAATAAATATTAAAGCATTAGAACCTCTCACTAAAGGCACGGTCATAAAAAGTTTATACTTAAATCCAAAACTGGTTGCTTATAAACTGGTAGAATGTCGCATCCTCATGTCAATGAAGTGGCCTTTTTCCCTTATGTCAGATAGCACCTGCTCACCTTTCGGTGTATTGAAAATGGAAATAAAATCTCCAAAATTCCTTTATTCTTAAACAAAAGCCTAAGAAATTGGTTTGCAATTTTCAGTTTAATCCACCTGAAATGACGGAACCAAATAGTAAAACAAATATGTGTTAAAATTCAAATATAATAATTGATAAAAAAAACTGTATTTATCGAAGAAATTTTTAGAAAAAGGTATAATTTTGTGATGAATATCATATAATAGGATGGTGAGTTATGTTCACAGCATCAGCTAACACAGACAATATGGAAAAGTCCTGGCTCTGACCCAAAATTAACGAACCAATTAAATGGGCAGCATTACTCGACACAAAATGGAAGAGGCAAGTAGAAGGGGAAAAAAGTAAGGAACTTGTATGTCGGCCCTGTATTATAAGAACAAAAATGGTTAAGAAAAGTGTGATAAATAAAAACATATACCAATTCATTTAAGCGACCAAAAAACTAACCGCTGTGCCGAATAAACAGAATTGCAAAAATAGTTTGGGAAGCAGAGATTGTCGATGTACTCAATTCCATGGCACCATGGTTTATGATTGATTACGCAAAACAAGCCGCTTCAAAACTTCGTTTTCAATATTAAATTATCTGTACAAAATTCTTGCAGATAATATGAATGGTTATAATATATGTGGTATACAATCTTCCCAAAGCGTCTGCAGATTCTGTGTGAGGTGAGGCAGAAATCCGATTAGGATCATTTATTTTGGTATTCGTCCTTTCTTTTTTCTTTTTCCATATTGTAGCTCGTTTTGGTCACAGCGTCCAGGAATGCTGAAGAATGTGCAAATTTGCCTAAAACTAGGCTAATGATAGCAATTGGGGGGAATTTGAAAAGCCATAGTCAATCAAATCAATAATTATATGATAATTATTTGGCAAAGATGTTGTAATTTTTGATTTTTTAGCAATCTGTGGGAGGCTATGAGAATCAGGAAGGTTCAGGTCTTTTGTGAAGCATCACAGCACAGTTTAGAATGTATGGCAAATAGAAACCGAAAATGGATGACTGTGGAATGATAGATGGGAGGGGTTGTGGTGGAGCTGAAGGGTGGGACTAATAACAAGATAAACAATATAGGGCATACGGATCTGTGGAAATGTGTTATAGGTGCGGAGCTTTTGTGAATAAGCAACAGTTACATAGTGGAATATAACAATTGGTGGACAACAGAAATAGACGGAAGACTAAGAAACGAAATAACGAGATGACATAATGTAAAGTGGAATGTGTCTGTAGATAGGTATAAGAATGTAGAAATTGAAGGTAAAAGCAGAAGTGTTTATAAGTTGTTGTAACGGTACTGACCTGTTTATGTTGTTTTTGTATGTGTTTATGTGTCAGGGCATTCGTGTTTTGGGTGGGCAGTCCTATGTTATCTGTTTCTATGAGTGGTTTGGTTGCCGTGGTATACGCGCTCTTATTAGAGGCAGGTGTTTTGCGTTCTCCTCTAATTTAAGAGTCATATTTATAGTGTAGGGTGTTCTCATGTTTGTGTTGTGGGTGATTGTCTCCTGTGATGTCTTCGTGTTGTTCGAGTATTTCACATTCGGCCGAACTGTTTGGGGCTGTTCGGGTTTGTTGAACTGTAACGTTCCTAGTCCGGTGAGTTTAACTTTGTAGTAATGTGAGTTTATGTTCAGTCGGTTTCGTCTATTTCTAACGTCGTTTTGTTATTTTGTAAGTTGTTACAAGTTTGTGTTTTCGCGTGCGCCAATACATCATCTCAAGTTTTTTTCCTGTTATTAAGATAAAAGATGGTTTGATTGGCCCTGAAGCTGGCATTTGGTCTGATATGCCTTCTCGCCCTGCTCCTCGTCGGAGGATGAGGAGCTTAGCGAACCAGACCCTTACAGATCACCCACCATTGTCAGAGCCAAGCAGCGAGTAAACGGAGTAGTGGACAAGAAAATGAAGGAGCAATTGGACATTGGGACGATAATTGGGGACGTGAAAGGGGCGTTGTAACATCCGGGGGGAATCCGGCTGTAGGGGATCCCCTCCATGGGAACTGTGAGGCACTGAGAAGCGAGAGCACGAGGCTCCGGGGAATGTAGCAGGGGCAAGCGTCTTGCAGCGGAAGCCCGAAAAGGCCCGTGAGTAACTCTCCAAATGGGGAATTGGATCTGGGGGGGGGCTAAGGGGTTGGGCCAAGGGCAGGTAGAGACCTGCGCCTCAGCTTCCAGCTTAGCTTGGGAGAGCGGCGGAGTCTACGGCAGGTCATTTCGCCGTGTCACGCAGTAAAGCGCACGGTGTCCTCTGTAAAGCGAGTGTCCATAGCCCCAGTGCGGGATTATCATCTCCGCCGCACTGGTAGGGCTATCTCGATTGGGTATTGGAGCAAGGTGTTCAGAAGCGCCGGCTCAAAACCGCGTTCTGGTCTCACAGGGTCTCCTCGGGCCGGCATCACCATCGGCACCTGCCTTACGCAATGGTTCCCCGTTCGCCTACATAAGCCCGGTGCCGGTTATCCACCTCCCCGCGCACTGGTCGGGCGCAAGCCGGTGGAGCATGTCAACCAGGATGGGTTGGGCGGACGGCTCAAATGCTCCAGAGAGAGCGGCGTACCCGCACGTGGTTTAGCACGGTCCGGTAATTCCGGCGCCATCTCCAGTCCCAAGCCTGGTACCGACAGTGCCGACCACCACGCACCAGGCTTCCAGTGCATCTCCAGAGCCCTGTTCCGCTCTAACGCACTCTCCCTGTAGTGCGTGTATCCAGTTCGGTGCTCCAGTTCCGGCACACGCACTAAGCCTCCTGTGCGTTCCAGAGCCCTGTACAACTGTTTCTTCTCCCCTACTAATCCTGATGTGCTGTCCTCAGCCCGGTGTCACCAGTGCCGGTACCCGAACGTCCACCAGGTATAGAGTGGGCTTTGAGAGACAGTGTGCCTGTCCCTGCTCCGCACTAGTAGGAAGGGCTTATCATTAGCAAGGTCCTCCAGTTCGCGGCACCACGCACCAGGTCTACAGTGCGCCGTATCCGCAGAGCCATCCGTCTCACCAGCGGCCATCCTGAGCCATGCCGTCTCCCCAGCGCATCTGAAGCCATCCGTCTCCCCAGCGCCATGCTGAGCCATCGCGTCTCCCCAGCGCGTCTGGCCATCCGCCTCTGCAGAGCCTCAAGCCGCCCGTCTGCCATGAGCCTGCAAAGCCGCCGTCTGCCATGAGCCTACAGAGCCATCCGCGAAGGAGCGCAGGAGGCACGTAACGCCGTCGAGCGCGCAGCACCAGGAGCCGCTAGAGCCGCCCGCCAGACAGGATCTGCCAGGAGCGCCGCCAGACAGGACTGCCAGAGCCGCCGGCGCTCAGACAAGGACTGCTGCAAGAGCCTGCCGAGACAGGATCGCAGACCGCGCCAGACGGGATCGCCAGAGCTGCTCGCGCCGAGATCGGGATCGGCTCCAGAGCCGCCACCGACGGAGCCGCCAGAGTCCGCAGCCATGAGGAGCCAGGACGCGTCAGCAGAGCACATGCAGCCAGAGCCGTCAGAGAGCATGAACGCCGAGCGTCAGAGCCATGAGCGTCGAGAGCCGTCAGCACTGCCATGAGCGTCGAAGCCGTCAGGCCGTGCATCGAGCGTCACCGCAGCCTGCCATGAGCGTCGAGAGCCGTCAGCCTGCCATGAGCGTCGAGAGCCGTCCAGCACTCCTGCCATGACCAGCCAGAGCGTCCTGCCATGACCGCAGAGCCGTCCGCCAGGACCTGCCAGAGCCGTCCAGCCAGACCTGCCGAGCCGTCCAGCCAGGACCTGCCAGAGCCGTCCAGCCCAGGACCTGCCAGAGTCCCTCAGCCAGGACCTGCCAGAGTCCCTCAGCCAGGACCTGCCGAGGTCCCTCAGCCAGGACCTGCCAGAGTTCCTCAGCCAGGACCTGCCAGAGCCCTCAGCCAGGACCTGCCAGAGTCCCTCAGCCAGGACCTGCCAGAGTCCTCAGCCAGGACCTGCCAGAGTCCCTCAGCCAGGACCTGCCAGAGTCCCTCAGCCGGACTGCCAGAGTCCCTCAGCCAGGACCTGCCAGAGTCTCACCGACCTGCCAGAGTCCCTCAGCCAGGACCTGCCAGGTCCCTCAGCCAGGACTCCAGAGCTCTCAGCCGGACTGCCGCCCTTATCCGCGTGCTGCCCCCTGTATCCCGTGCTGCCCTTGTCCCGGTGCTGCCCTTGTCCGGTGCTGCCCCTTGTCCCGGTGCTGCCCCTTGTCCCGGTGCTGCCTTGTCCCGGTGCTGCCCCTTGTCCCGGTGCTGCCCCCTTGTCCGCGGTGCTGCCCCTTGTCCCGGTGCTGCCCTTATCCCGGTGCTGCCCCTTATCCTGGTGCTGTCCCTTATCCAGGTGCTGCCCTTGTCCCGGTGTGCTCCTTGCCCGGTGCTGCCCCTGTCCCGGTGCTGCCCCTTGTCCGGTGCTGCCCCTGTCCCGGTGCTGCCCCTTGTCCGGTGCTGCCCTTCTCTCCCGGTGCTGGCCATTCATTTAGGGGATGTTAGTTTTGGGTGGTCATTGGGAGGGGAAGACAGAAGCGGGGAGTGACTATGGTGGTGTGGGGACAGCGTCCAGAGCCGGAGCCACACCGTGGTCAACTGCCCACCCAGACCCTCCCTGGACTTTGTGCTGGTGCGCCCGGCGTTCGCACCTTGAGGGGGGGGTTCTGTAACGGTCCTGACCTGTTTTATGTTGTTTTTGTATGTGTTTAGGTCAGGGCATGTGTTTTGGGTGGGCAGTCTATGTTATCTGTTTCTATGTTGGTTGTGGTTGCCTGGTATGGCTCTTAATAGAGGCAGGTGTTTTGCGTTCTCCTCTAATTAAGAGTCATATTTAGGTAGGGTGTTCTCACTGTTTGTTGTGGGTGATTGTCTCCTGTGATGTCTTCGTGTTGTCGATGTATTTTCACATTCGGGACTGTTTGGCTGTTCGTGTGTTTTGATGTAACGTTCCTGTCCGTGAGTTTACGTTTTAGTATGTGGTTTATGTTCAGGTTTCGTTCTACGTCGTTTTGTTTTTTTTGTAAGTTTGTTAAAGTGTTTGTTTTCGTGTCGCCATCATCATCAGTTTTTTTCTCTGTTATAAAATAAAAGATGGCTTATTTCCCTGAAGCTGCATTTTGTCTGATGATCCTTCTCTCCTCTCCTCGTCTGAGGATGAGGAGAGCGACAGCCTTCAAGTTTACTCCAATTGGGGGATTGGTGGTAGGGTCGCGGGAATAATAATAAAGGATATTCTTTAAAAAAGTATGTATGTCTATAAGTATGATGTCTATATAGTATGTGTATGTATATATGTGTATATGTATGCATACGTGTATGGATATATATATTTACCCAAAAAAATATGGGGGAATGAGAATGATGCAGACAATACATTGGAAGCAACATTCTTTCCGCAATACTAAGCTGATCCTCCCCTAAAAAAAAAAAATACTAAAAAAAAATAGCTCTTAGTAAAAGTATTTATCTTCAACACGCAATCTGTAGATTCTATTCGATTAGATAGATTGAAATTGTACGTTAAACATCATAGCATATTTGAAAGATATGTGTTGTGTAGAAACACGAAGTGGTTGGCCAGCAGAGATAGATGGGATGGGCTGAGGGAAGCTTWGGGTTGGTATGTGGAATTAGAGACAAGTGGGAGTGGAGTTGCTGTGTGAGAGAGAGAATGATGGTCAAAAGATAAAGGCGAAAAAAAGTCGAAATAAAACATAATAAAAGTACATTTGAATGACACCTAAGTGGCAGTGTTTTTACAACTAATGCCGGTTTGCCTGAGGCTGATGCCGTGCAGGTGTTTGTACACATGCATATACACACACTCTCATTCAAATAAACACATACAAGAACACACACATACATGTAATAGTGCCAGACATGCACACAAACATGTACAGTTGGCATTGCTGTTATGATTTCAGATGTCCTTTTTTTTGTTGCATTGTTGTTTGCTGTTTTCTTCTGTCTTTTCCTTTTTTCTCTTTAGTTCATTCTCTTGGTTGTTGGTGCATTGGGGGATTCTTGGGGGTGGGGAATGGAATTAATTGTATTTTATTATTTTTTTCTTCCGGGGAGGGGGGCTGTGGGAGGGGTTTCGAATGGTTGAGGGACAGCTATTGGGGAACTGTGGGGGGATCTTGGAGGGTTCGGGTTTCACAAGATTGTGATCATGAAAAAGGAAACTATGACATATATTTTATATCACTATCATGCACACGCACCCTGACACATAAGGAGGGCTCTGTTGCAGAAAGACTGATACATGTTTGATAGTGTATTGATGCTGTATTGTTTGTCCTTCATGTTCTAATACTTTAATGTTAATCCTTCCTTGTGTTTTTTGTAATGAATTTTGTAATAAAAAATAAAAAAAKAAGCTGATGATCATTACACAAGTGAACCTTATGGTGGGGATAGTAAAATGTGCCGTTTTGTCACAACACAATGCCACAAATGTCTCAAGTGTTGAGGGAGTGTGCAATTGGCATGCTGACTGCAGGAATGTCTACCAGAGCTGTTTCCAGAGAATTTAATGTTTATTTCTCTACCATAAGCTGCCTCRTTTTAGAGAATTTAGCAGTATGTCCAACCGTCCACACACAACCGCAGACCTCGTGTAACCATGCCAGCCCAGGACCTCCACCTCCGGCTTCTTCACCTGCGGGATTGTCTGAGACCAGCACCCTGATGAAACAGATAACTATCTTTGTCTGTAATAAATCCCTTTTGTGAGGAAAAACTCATTCTGATTGGATGGGCCTGGCTCCCCAGTAGGTGGGCCTATGCCTTCACAGGCCCACCTATGGCTGCGCCCCTGCCCAGTCATGTGAAATCCACTCAGTAAAATCGTTGATATTGTTGCATGTTGCATTTCTATTTTTGTTCATTACATGTCATGTCCAAACAATTGAATTGGCCACAGGTGGATTTGAAGTTGTAGTGAYGTCTCAAGGATGATCAACGGAACCTGGATGCAACTAAGCTCAATTTGGAGTGTCATAGCAAARGGGTGTGAGTACTTATGTAAATCTAAAAACATGTTTTCAATTGGTCAATRTTGTATAGATGGGTGAGAAAAAWAWATATTTAATCTATTTTGAATTCAGGCTGTAAAACAAATAAATGTGGAATAAGTCAAGGGGTATGAATACTTTCTGAAGGCACTGTATACACTGTCACACTCCAAGTATTATTACTGGTTACTGGTTATGTTCAATTAAATGCCTATTTAATCCATGAGTTGAAAGATTCACATGGAAAATAATGAGCATTTTTAAATGAATGAAATGCATATCTTTTCATCCTTCTATTAATTTATTCCATTGACCTCTGGACACACAATAATACTAGAGACAGATTCTCACTTCTACAGTAGAAGGATACTCCTATAAGGATAACACTAAACCGCTATGTTAAATTGACCACCTGTTTGTCTCATAGCAAAACTCAGTTAAATCAAAAATACAMTTGTATTTGTCACATGCTTCGTAAACAAAAGGTGTAGACTAAAAGTGAAATGCTTACTTACACGTCCTTTTCCAACAATGCAGAGTGACTCAGTGCAACCATGTCCTGAACCTTTATGCTTCTCTGAGAATTATATCTACCTCGGTAAAATCTCACAAATGTATTGCAAATGTTAAATCTGTTTGAACAAGAGCATGTGGGAAATTGAACATGATGTTACATTTATGTGGAAAAAACAGACTGAATWTGCTTCCCATCCAATGGCATACATAGTATCACCCTTGGAAACCCCATAACATGTTTGCCTCTGCATCAGTAACTGATCTAAACCTCTTATGTTTGCCTCAGCTGGGGCACCTGAAATTCCCCAGCACCCCTCCCTCCCTCTACATCTTAGCCATCTGAGGTTTGTGCTGAATGACTGATAAGCCAAAACAAAAAGCACTAAAGTTATGCCCACTCCACTACCAGTAATATATCATGTGACATTTCCTGGTAGCCCATATACTCCCTTCATCCCTCCCAATTTTCTCTTAATAACGTCAACATCAACCGTTTCTGGAGAGAACAAACACAGATAGCATTTATAGAGTCTCCATAAGAATGCATTCTGAGAATACCGCATTGTGCGTCTGGCACGCAGGAATAGACACAACCAAGTTATTCTTTCTTGCCGATAACAAACAGTTATTATGGACAGCGGTTGCTTATCAAATAGGGATTTTTAATCACAGATTAGTTATGATGCCATGCTTCATGCTATACACTCTTATAACAAAGGGTTCCAAAGGAGAACCCTTTTTGGTTCCAGGTAGAACCCTTTTGGGTTCCATGTACAGTAGAACCYGCTGTGGAAAGGGTTCTACATCAGCGGTTCCCAACCTTTTTTGCAACACGGACTGGTCTAATATAGACAATATTTTCCCAGACCAGCCGTCGGGGGGTGGGTGGGGGKTCACAACACAACCGGAATATCGATCAGGCCTATAGGTTTAGTATAGCCGCTTTTTTATAACATTTTAGTTTAAGTAGGTCTAACGTGATGATATTATAAAAACATAAAGTTAATATTTTTCTCTAATGACCATATTAATAAAAACATTGCAACTCACCGTGTCGCTGAATCAGTGGGAGCCCTGAGCTTGTTTCCCGGCAACAAGACCATATAGGGGTGATGGGAGACAGTGACACCCAAAGGGTGTTCCTTATGTCTACTCCGTAATTYCGTTTTTGTTGCCATTATTGCGGAAAACCATGCTTCGCAGAGATACAGTAGGATGTTGGAAATGGAAGCAACRTTTTCAGTGCTTTTGTGGCTATCAGGATAWTCAGCCTTGGTTTTAATCCAGAAGGTTGGCAGAGTTATCTCAAACATACTTTTAAGGCCACCCTCAATTGCAACCTCAAGGAGTAGATCTTCTTCCTGCATGGACATGGACGATTCACCTGGGACATTCACAAACAGGTCGCGGATCCATTCCTTCGCACTTCGTGGGTCTTTGGCGGTTGGGAAGTAATGCTCGAACTCCAATGACAGCGAAGCTAGGTGATTGCGCACCAGCTGGGAGAAAGACAGCCTAGTCTCAATCTCTCCCAAAATGTTTGGAACATGTCAAATATGCCCCTGTCCACTTGCCGTCCCCACAGTTCCAGTTTGGCTTTGAATGCAGCCACTTTATCTGCCATCTCAAAGACAGTTGACATTCTCCCCTGAAGTGACAGATTGAGTTCGTTGAGCAGGTTGAATATGTGGCACAGGTAAGCGAGTTATGTGACCCTCAYTGAAATGTGCTGCCAGTGGTGACTTTTTTTCTGAAAGAAATCTCTGCAGTGGCTCTCGTAACTCAAACACTCTTGCAAGTTATCTCCCCCTGGATAGCCATCTGACTTCTGTGTATAAGAGAAGGCGTTTGTGCTCTGCGTCCATTTCCTCACAAACCTGCCCTAACAGACGCAAGTAAGGRCATGTGCTTTGATGTGATTGATAACTTTAATAACATCATGCAATATGAYGTTAAATTCAGGTGACATTTTTCGGCTAGCCAGTATTTCTCTGTGAATGACACGTGCGTAGTGCGTAGACTCACATTCAGGCGCAACCTCTTTAACCCGGGTAGTGAAACCATACAGCCGCCCAGTAATGGCAGCAGCCCCATCCGTGCACACGCCAACACAGAATGACCAATCCAATTTTCCTGACATGTAATCATCCAAAGACTTGAGTAGTTCTGCGGCCGKTGTGTTAGTCGGCAGGGACAGCGCACACATCATATCCTCATGCACATCRTCCTGAAATATATATTGCACATAAACAAGCAGTATTGCCTTGTTCTCGACAACGGTAGATTTGTCGACCTGGATTGCATACCTCGGTGACTCATTAAGCCTCTCTAACAATTGTGCTTCAATGTCCTCCGTTATTTCATCAATCCGCCTAGTGACGGTGGTAGCCGAAAGAGGAACCTGTGATATTGTTTTAGCTGCAGCCTCTCCYAAGAGTTCACCGCAATGAAAAGCTTCTTGGCCTTAGCAATACGGCTAGCCACTAAGTATGACGCTGTCAGTGCAACCACGTTTGTKGATGCGGTGGCTTTCAAGACTTGCTTCTGTCCTTCTTGTTCACGTTTTCTTTGCTCAAGGAATTCAACAGGTTTGTCTTTCAGTGCAGGGTCCTTGGATTCGATGTGTCGAGGCAATGAAGCAGTTTTGAGGGCTTCATTGCCTCGTTGGATAGCCTATCTCCACATAATACGCACAGGGGGCTTGGAGCATGCGAGTCAGCATAATAAAGTCATATTTTAGGTAGACAATTTTAGGTACTCATCATATTTTCTATTGAATTTTTTGCAGTCTCGGACTCTGCTGTCTCTGCATTATCGACATCGTCGTTGGGCCTTTTATCTCCCTTACCTCTTCCGAAGAAGCTCTCCAGTGACGTTTGTTTGTTTTTATTCATGTAAGCTAACGTAGTTAGCTAGTACAAAATTAACACAGCTCGCGCAGACTGCGATGAACTCGCCGCGAGCGCATTACTCAAGTTCAAAATCTGTAAACTGTTGTGGGCGTGACAGAGATATTAGAGTGGTGAGAAAGGAACAACAGACTGCACCAAGGACCAACAGACTGCCGGGGTGTGGACRTCCGTGGGCCCCAGAGGGAGTCCGGGGGAAGAGGCCGCAGCCCAAGCCCCAGAGAGGACTCCAAAAAACAAGTTGACCTACAAAAACTTCCATGAACACTATTAAATATGTAAATCATGTTAAGTAGCCTAATAATGAACCCATTTATTGATGTGAAAACAGATTTGTATTTATATGAATTTATCTATTATGTTTGTAAAATGTTTTAAAAAAAGACTTTAATAAAGATGATGATTTTTTWTTTTTTTTAAGAAAGTACAGACGGGGCCAAAGTGACCCAGGACATTCTCTTGAAGTCAAGTACAAGAACAAGTGAACACACAGTGAACAGGTACAGTAAACTGAATGTGAGGCAAGATCTCAATATTAGACTAACGTTTACACCATTGAACTTAATTGTCTCTGCGTTGATAAAGTAAACCCATAAATCATTTCTGTTTGGTCTGTTCAATTAACCTTAGACCATGTGGTAAATTGTGGGTGTTATTATGGTACAGTGTATGAGTATGTTTTCTGCCTCTGGTGACTGATGAAAAAAGGACATAACCTGCAAACTTCATAAATCTTCAAAGTMAGGTGCTTAAGTCACAGGACTACAGCAAATAGATGGCAAAGTGCAAATTGTTGGTTTAGTAACTGTAGATAGCCTTACAGCTGGTTTTTGTCACCCTTTGTGGCACATCTATGTTCTGGTTCACAGTTTGCCCAGCAGTTTCTGCTTCATGCACAAGACAATGACACTGCCTGCTGAATCCAGGGTCGTGTCCAGTAGGTCACTCACCGTAGCAAAACATTTTGCAAGACAAAAATAAAATAAGTGTTCCAATAGGACTAAGTCGTTCAGGTACGGCAAAGACATTCTTTGAATTCAATGACATGCCTTTTGGGCTGTGCAATGCCCCCCCAGTACATTGCAGCATCTCATTTCACACAATTTCATGACTTTTTCTGCCTACTGAACACAACCCTTGTGGATAATGCCCCAACAACCCTCAGTTGTCAGCAAKTGCCCTGTCTCTCAGTACTCATTGCCCAGTCTGCCCATGCACTCTGCTGCTTCTCAGTCAACTCAGCACCAGCTGAGAGTGGGGATTAAGACCATGACCACACCAGACCCATGCATCCCAGCTGACAACGTCTKGTTCCCAGACCATTTCTGAACAGCCAGCGGTGGTGATGTAACCCCAAACTCCTGTTTGTACAGTGCATAATTTCCAAGGACAATCTGAAAACACCCAATAGTAACCACCAACAAGCTAATTCAATAGTAGGCYTACCAAATGAAGACATAATGAGATATGTTTCAAGCTTCAGTTATCCACCAGAATTACCAGAATTAGAAATRATTCTCATGTATAATTTTCATATCAATGAAAAGACGATCTTCACTCATCCACAAACGTATTGAGAGTTGTTGACCAATATTCAACACTTTTTTTACCAAACCTTCACCAAGGTACCAAGCAAGTCATTTTAACACACAGAAGTAATGCGGGGGAAAAGAGCCCTGAGTGAAGTATTCAAGTATGTCATTTGAGAGGGCAGTTGAGATGTCTCAGGTCAAGACAGAGCTGTGGCTGCCTAGGCAGAGTGCTCCTGTAAATTTTGTACAATATTATTATATTTTTGTTGCATTTTTTATTCAACTTTAACATGTTTATATGTCTGAGTTTTGACCACATACAACCTGCGATCTTGACTCATTAAGTTGCAGGACAATGATGGCAGGTCTGTTTGTTGGGCTTGTTAGCTAACTAGCCAGATAATGTGTTTTGCTAAAAAAAATTACCTGGAAAATTATGTTTTTTTGTTT
>NC_036857.1:36624151-36641041 GCF_002910315.2 Salvelinus sp. IW2-2015
TCTCTCTCTCTCTCTCTGGCCGTGTTATCCTTCTGAAGTACTGGGTGGTGGAGGGAGACCAAGGAGCCACTTGTGTTCCTCAAGAGTCTGCAGATGGCTATAATCCGCGGCAAAAAGGGAACCGAAAATCAATCAAGACAATGGTGGACATGGTGTGTCTGTGTGTGAGTGTTTGTGGAGGAGATAGAGAAAGACAGTTCTTGGGGAGGGGGTTCCAAAGTTTCTAAAGACACACTAGTTGGGGCAGGCCAGTGTCTTGAGCGCTTTGGGTATGTTTCCCGCCAAAAAACGGCATTGTAACGTAGTGACAAGGAGAGTGAATTGCGACCCCCTCCCAGGGCTGTGGCACTCCCCYACCCACCCACCATCCCATCTCAGCAGGCCACAGCTGCCTAGTCCAGGACCTTAGCTTTGGGCTGTAACGTACAGAAGGGGGGGTCAAAAAGGCCTGGGAGAGTGGGAGCGTTCCGCACTCACATCAGAGACACAGGGTCTTTAAGCAGCCTTAAGCAGCCTAAAGCAGCCTTTCAGTGTGTCACAGTGTGTGGAATCACAATCACATGGAAGGAGGCTCGAGAGAGGGAGAGAGCCAGGGAGAAACATGGGACTAGTTATGGAGTACATACATACTGAGAACTATGCTTTTGAATGATTGCCTTTTTTTTTGTAACAATAGGAAAATAGGAGTTGTCGTATTAATGGTTTCTGTGCCTAATATGAGAGTTATGTGCATATATGCCAAGTGGTATAGTAGTTTTGCATTATTGTTTTGCTCTTGCTATGCTTCATAAGCAATGAATACATTAAATGARTAAGTGTGTATTGTATAGGGAGTTTATGATGCTATTGTCATGAGGAAAGGGGGGGAAGTGGGACCGGTTCTAGGACTTCCTTTCTCGTGCACTGCAGTATTGAAAAGTCAAAAATCCTTTGTTTGTAGAGTGAGACTCTGCCCCAAAACTTTAACATCAAAAGGTTGGACATTGAAACAATATTTCTCACATAAATATTGTGGGAAATGGTTGGTGGGCTCCAAACAATAATCATGTCAAATCAGTTGTTGTTTTGTGATATCATNATTGAAACAATATTTCTCACATAAATATTGTGGGAAATGGTTGGTGGGCTCCAAACAATAATCATGTCAAATCAGTTGTTGTTTTGTGATATCATTAACTTCTTATGGCTGCAGGGCCAGTATTGAGTAGCTTGGATGAAAGGTGCACAGAGGTGCCTAGAGTAAACGGCCTGCTCCTCAGTCATAGTTGCCAATATATGCATATTATTATTAGTATTGGATAGAAAATGCTCGGAAGTTTCTAAAACTGTTTGAATTATGTCTGTGAGTATAACAGAACTCATATTGCAGGCAAAAACCTGAGAAACAATCCAAACAGGAAATAGGAATTCTGAGGCTAGTCGATTTTCAACCAAGATCCTATTGAAATCACAGCGAGATATGGATGAGTTTGCACTTCCTATGGCTTCCACTAGATGTCAACCGTCTGTAGAACCTTGTCTGATGCCTCTACTGTGAAGGGGGGCCGAATGAGAGGGGAATTAGTCAGGTCTGCCATGACCTGACCATGCTTTGACCATGCACATTCACATGAGAGGGAGCTCTGTTCCATCGCTCATCTGAAGTCAATGTAATTCTCCGGTTGGAACGTTATTCAAGATTTATGTTAAAAACATTCTAAAGATTGATTCAATACATCGTTTGACATGTTTCTACTGACTGTTACGGAACTTTTGGACATTTCGTCAGCTTTAAGTGAACACGCTTCCTGACGTTGGATATGTATACCAAACACGCTACAAAAATAGCTATTTGGACATAAATGATGGACATTACCGAACAAAACAAACATTTCTTGTGGAAGTGGGAGTCTTGGGAGTGCATTCCGACGAAGATCAGCAAAGGTAAGTGAAGATTTATAATGCTTTTTACGAGTTTTGTTGACTGCACAATTTGGCGGGTAACTGTATGGCTTGCTTTTGTGGCTGAACGCTGTTTTCAGATGATTGAATATTGTGTTTTTCCGTAAAGCTTTTTGAAATCTGACACAGCGGTTGCATTAAGAACAAGTGTATCTTTAATTCTATGTAAAACATATCTTTCATCAAAGTTTATGATGAGTATTTTTGTTATTTGACATGGCTCTCTGCAATTTCTCAGGATATTTTGGAGGCATTTCTGAACATGGCGCCAATGTAAACAGAGGTTTTTGGATATAAATATGAACTTAATCGAACAAGACATATATATATTGTGTAACATAAAGTCCTATGAGTGTAATCTGATGAAGATCATCGAAGGTTAGTGATTACTTTTATCTCTATTTGTGCTTTTTGTGACTCCTCTCTTTGGCTGGAAAAATGGCTGAATTTTTCTGTGAGTTGGTGGTGACCTAACATAATCATTTGTGGTGCTTTCGCTGATAAGCCTATTTGAAATCGGACACTTTGGTGGGATTAACAACAAGATTACCTTTAAAATGATATAAGATACATGTATGTTTGAGGAATTTTAATTATGATATTTCTGTTGTTTGAATTTGGCGCCCTGCACTTTCACTGGCTGTTGTCATATCATCCCGTTAACGGGATTGCAGCCATAAGAAGTTTTAAGGGCGGTATAACTAAATAACAGTAACTCTACAAATGTATACGTCCCAGTTATCAGATTTACATCTAAATGYTGTAAAACGTATATGATTAAATATGAAACTATTTGTGAGAAGATGAAATGTGATTTTAGCCTTCTAAATGAGAATTGTTTTTCATGTACATTTTTACTCAGTCAGTAACCACACCCATGTGAGCACAGACATTATGCCAAAAGGATGGAATGCCCCTTTTGCCAGAGTGCTCATAAAGGACTCCTAAGGAACTAACATGTTAGACCAGAAAACATGGAGCGGTGGCTACACGTTAAAATGGTTGCAATTTAAAGACAGACCAGTACATTGACAGGTTGCTACTGGCATGTAAAATGGTTTAAAACTACTAGACCAGTATACTTGCAGAGCGTGCTGAATACGTGACAAATGGTCTAAAACTACAAGACCCTCTGAAACTCGACGAATGAAGAAGATTAAGACATGCACCACCTGCAGCTCTGCATGTAAAGTAGTAAAGAATTTTGACCAAAGACACGATGACCATTGGAACGTCTAATGTATCCAGTCTAACGAACACTTCCAGAACAAAGAAAGCTACTACTACAACTACTAAGGACATTGTGACCTCTAATGGGCCACCCGAGACTTACACAACTAGAGACTCTCTGTCGAACTATTCTTCACAGACGGATTGGGCGATTTCAATAGAGACAACAAAGACATAAGCGTAAATATGTACATTGCATTTCTAAATCCGAATGAACGGTTGTTGGGGTGCTAAATATCCATGTTTACGATGAGCGTATTATTCAACTGTATGTACGCTAGTTGAATTCCTTTGGCTCTCCTTCTCCTGCTCTTTCTTTCCCCACCCCTTTCATTGTGTAAACAGTCGTCATATCGGTTTAGTCCACTAGGGACTTTTCATTGCATTACGTTAGTAATCAATTCAACCTATTCTGTGTGTGTGTTTATGTATTTCTGTGTAATTATTTTGTTAGTTAGTAAATAAATAATTAAGCTAATGTGTGTAAGCTGAGTCAACATGTAGACTAGGGTTCGTGCAGATTTATAGAATATTACGACGTTTAGAATGAGACTGATATGAGGTAAAAATACATTAATTAGTGACTTATCTATAGATATAAATATATCTTATAATAGTTTAATTCATGAGATAGTAACTCGTTAAATACATGTTCCYGTGCTGCCCCAAGTTACTGAGTTAATTGTTACATGATTAATTTAATMACTTGAACATAGTTAATTGATTTGATAAGATAACAGTCATTGCATTAATGATAGTCACGTCATGACACTATTCCTAGCAACGCTTTCATATGGTCATACAAAGGGCAGCAAAGCTGTTTCAGGTGGGGATCTCAAGAGGAGATCTGGTTTTAGTTGCTTGTTTTATGCATMTGTTAGTTGCTTGTGCTGTGCAGTACACATAGCTAAAATGATCAAACATACAGTACATCAGTCATCCTTCTTCGTAAATGTTCCTAAACTTTGTGTCATTAGTATCTAATCTCGGTAACCCAGAACTAAAAGCTTGCATAATTGAGTCAAATGCTAAATTAAGTTCTGGGGGGAGATGTTAAAACCTCTCTGGGATATGTGGAACGCTAGCGTCGCACCTGGCCAACATCCAGTGAAAATGCARAGCTACAAATTCAAATAAATTACTATAAAAATTTAACTTTCATGAAATCACACATGCAATACACCAAATTAAAGCTACACTTGTTGTGAATCCAGCCAACGTGTCAGATTTCAAAAAGGCTTTACGATGAAAGCAAACRATGCTATTATCTGAGGACAGCACCACAGCAAACAAACACAGACAATCATATTTCAACCCTCCAGGCRCGACACAAAACGCAGAAATAAAGATATAATTCATGCCTTACCTTTGACGAGCTTYTTCTGTTGGCACTCCAGTATGTCCCATAAACATCACAWATGGTCCTTTTGTTCGATTAATTCCGTCGATATATATCCAAAATGTCCATTTATTTGGCGTGTTTGATCCAGAAAAACACCGGTTCCAACACCGGTTCCATGACTACAAAATATTACCTGTAATCTTTGTCCAAACATTTCAAACTATTTTCCTAATACAACTTTATGTATTTTTTTACATAAATAATCAATCAAATGTAAGACGGGATATACTGTGTTCAGTACCGGAGGAAAACAAAGTGAGCGAGCTTTCAGGTCATGCMCCTCTAACAAAGAGTACACTTCCCTCTACCCTCRTTCTGAACAGTGCTACTTCTTAATTYCTCAAAGGAAAAACCTCAACCAATTTCTAAAGACTGTTGACATGTAGTGGAAGCGATAGGAACTGCAAGAAAGTCCCTTAGAAATCTGGATTCCCAATGAAAYYTCATTGAAAAGAGAGTGACCTCAAAAAAAAWWTTCRTAATGGTTTGTCCTCKGGGTTTCTCCTGCCAAATAAGTTCTGTTATACTCACAGACATGATTGAAAGAGTTTTAGAAACTTCAGAGTGTTTTCTATCCAAATCTACTAATAATATGCATATCTTCGCTTCTGGGCCTGAGTAGCAGGCAGTTTACTTTGGACACGCTTTTCATCCGGACGCCAAAATACCACCCCCATCCCAAAKAAGTTTTTAAGTGAAAGGTACTAACGCAAGATGCTACTACCATTAATGTTATGTGCATCTGTCCACRAGAGAATACAAATGGGCAGAAAGACGGAAATACATTCTAAGCACATAACTCTCATGTCCTTGTTTTTTTGTCAGCAAAGGCCACTGGTAAGCCCCAGGCTGAGAATCTATCCAGTATCCACTTCATGAAAAACACAAATGGCCCGGCTCTGCCCTAAAACCCGGCAATTAACCACCAAGATTGTGGTTTTCACACACAAGGATAGAAACTACCCTGAGGGAACGTTCAACCCTCTCAAAACTCCCTCTCTCTCTTTCTCTAGTTCTGCAACTCGTTCCTATGTTTCCCTCTTTAATCCTGTAAATACTTTTTCTCTCCTCTCTCTCTTTCCAGAGAGAGGTTGTTTCAGTTTACCTCCTGTGGGAGGGGGCAATGAAGGAGGCAAGAACAAAACTGCCAATCATGTTTGTTTTTGTTGTTGTCTCTTTACCTGCCAGTATCTCCCCCTCTTCTCTTTACTTTTTCCCTGTAGGCCCTCAGGATTAGATCCCTTACAACAAAAGATTGCAGTATAAGTGCAGTAACTGCAGTCGACTGTGGTATTTTTGGACGCAGCAATTGCAGAATAACTGCAGTGTACTGCAGTTGAACTGCAGTTATACTGCACTCTGACTGCAATATTTTTCCGTAAGGGATAAGTCAACAGCATAGTCTAGCGCTGTCACGATCGTCAATGGGAGAGAGAGAGGACCAAGGCGCAGCGTGTGGAAAATACATCTTCTCTTTATTAGAAGAAGGAAAACGAAACAAACACAACAAACAGACGAACGTGAACCTATCAAAGCATAAGTGCTGCACGAAACACTTAGACATAGACAATTACCCACAAATGCATGATGCCATGGCTGCCTTAAATATGGCTCCCAATCAGAGACAAATGAAAGACATCTGTCTCTGATTGAGAACCACTCAGGCAACCATAGACATACCTAGAAACATACACTCAACCATAGACATACCTAGAAACATTCACTCACACAACCCATACACTAACCCAACACCCCCTTTACCATATAACCACCCAAAACAAAAACATTCCCCATGTCACACCCTGACCTAACTAAAATAAATAAAGAAAACAAAGAATACTAAGGCCAGGGCGTGACAAGCGCCAACGTTTTACCTTGTGAACCATGATAAAACTATTTGATACTTGATATGAATCATATTATTTTGTAAAATGATTTGTAAAACAACCTGATGCATGTATTCATGTCGCTACATTTGATCTGCAATATATTAATAGCTCTAATACTTACATYAACTGAGTAGATGGAATGTGAGGAGTTACATTGAGTGGAATCTGTACTTTTAGAGTAATGATGGAGTCAGTGCTTTAAAAGTTAGAATCCCAGGAGATGAGAGGGTAAGGGGGAGAGAAACTGTGACCAGCCACTGCCATTTGACCATGAAATGTGTTGACTGTGCGGTGGCATGTTATTCTAACAGAGTGCACTCATACATGTCTGACCAACTGGCTCTGGCCTGCTGTATCTCCCATGTGTTAGTTAGCGCCCGTTCCCCTAGCCTTCCCCGTCCGTCCGTCTGCTCTCATTCCAGGGAAACGTGTGCGCTGGAATTCTCTCCCAATTAAGACAGGGATTAGCCGGGCCACTGTGGGAACAGGGCAGAGTGTGGGAACGCCGTGCGGGGTGGCTGTCTGTCCCTCTCTCCTTCTCGCCCTCTCTCTCACTCTCCCACTCCATCACTCTCTTTTTCAGTGCCCGTCTGCTTCATTCTCGCCCTCTCACTTTCGTTCCTATTTATAACTCCATCCCTCTCTAGTCTTTCTTTCTCACCATCTCTGTTCCCTCATCTTCACTGCAATTTTCCTACTGTCTCTTTATTTCTCACCCTACTGTATATTCTCATCAATCTTCTCCCTCGCTTCCTCTTAGTAGTGCTTCTTAATTGCTGTCAATCTCGTCTATCCTTGTCTGTCGCTCACRGACTTCTCTTTCGTCCCATCTCTCTTTATTGTCTCTATTAATTCACAGTAAAAGGCTCTGTAGGGGTGTTGGAGAGTCTCACATGAATGGCTCAAACTTCAGGGCTGAAACATGGGAGAGAAGAAARGTTACTTTATCTTATTTCTGACTGAGAACAAGAGGTTGACTTGTGAAAATGAACAAATTCAAAGTGATAATATGGCATTACTGAATTATTACACTAAGTGAGTCTACAATTTTATGAGGATCATTATAATTGATATACAGTACAAACATAAGAAAACTATAAGCCAGAGTTACAGATTTTGTTTTAATTTAGATTGTCTAATATTCAYGTGAATAATATGTATTTGGTAAAGGTCCAAGGGAATGCAGTCATTGAACTCGTCGTTCACTCTGACCTGGTCCTTCTCCGCTTTCTCATGATCTTGCAATTTTTCCAGTCATTATCACACAGAATTTCTCTCTCACCGCCTCTGCTACATTCCTCCTCTCCATTGTCACACTCCYATTCTTTCTTTTTTCCTGGAGTTCCCACAAACCCCTTCCCTCTCCACTCCTCCACACAAGGCTTGTCCGTTCCAATTATGATATGAGCGTCCAGGCCCCAGCTCACACACCCCCACGCACGCACGCACGCACACACGCACACGCACACAGCCCTGTTCTCATTAAGCCAGTATCAATTAGGCGTTAGCCCCCTAAAACAAAAAGCCTCTTTACAAGTGCCCCGGCGGCCCACGGTCGGGCCGTGTGAGGTACTTCCTTTCCAGCGATACACTACACCATGCTTCCTATCCTTAGAAGGACACATTCATCAACAATTTTCCCACTAGAGTTGTCCCTGGCCAGTCTGTCTCCTTAGCATCCAGTTAGCATATTTAGCCTATAGAGGTCTACATTAATATACATACTGTATTTAGCTGTATTTGTTAAGTTATTAGTGTTGGATTAATTAGAGTAGAGATGGTTCACTAGTAAATATACAGTAGGTGCTATTTATGTTCATATGAGCTCACAAATGTATGGACCAGCATCTTACATCATCTTCATTTGATGCCATGGAAATTATAATCCCAAAATAAAGGATAGAATTGTCTTCAACCCAATGGAATTAGGGGGTTATTTGCCAATCTACTGTATATAAAATRTTTTGTGAGCCAACTGGTTTTATATAACGTCTTTCAGTATCTCCAACTCTACTGCAGAAGCCTGATACATTCTGTTTCCCTCAACACAGCAAAAAGATAACTCCTGGTCTTATCTTTTAATAAAAACYTTCAAAGTTATTTTTTCTCTTTTAATTTCCTTACTGCCTATACAGTACAGCGCTGCTTGTTTGCGGAGGCCTCAGCAGCAGAGTACAGTACTTAGCCCTTTGTCTTTGTTGGCTCACCCGTAGCAGGCCACCTGGTTTTGATTTTCCCACAGACCTGCCAGTGAGAGAGTATCATCCCTCTTTGGCACAGTGACTATGTTGGCACCAACCCCCCCCCGTCCCCCCCCCCCCCACACACACACATTTTTCCCCCAGGGGTCCTGGGAGTGTAATACATTACTGACAAAATCCCACTTCCCATTCCCCCTCTGTCCGCACCACAGTTGGCAATGGTATGACCCCTAAAAGGGGGATTGAGGCAAAGTGCATGATATGACTCTTCCTCCTCTCCCTCTCACATTCTGTAGCTCCTTCACTCTTTCCATTCCTYGGTCTCTCTTTTGAGTCACTCCTAACTGTTATTGTTACAGATTCCACCATTCCACTTAGGCTGAAGAAGTSTTAYGGAAACATTCACAAAACTCTGACCCTAATTTGATCAGGTCAAATTATAACAGGGCAGGTTGATATTGCACTGTTGGTATGCCAACTATGGCGACGGAATGAACTGTGTCAAGGTTGTGGAACGAACAAATGCAAGGGGCCTTTCACTGTTAAAAGGATTTAAAGGGAGTATTGACTTGTTCCTCGTTCAAAACAACGCTGTCTATGTCATCAATTCTCAGAGGGCCTACACTCTCGGAGGGCCTGGGTTTGTCTGGGTCGGGATTCTCATCTCACCCTCAGAGGGACCGTATTCACGGTTGTGTGTGTCTGGATAACATGTAAWKACATTATTGTCACCSKGGTGATCATTCATAGTCAGCACGCTTTCTTCTCCCTAGCTCATGAAATTGATATAAGCTTTACAACCATTCCTTGCATTTTTTCTCAAGGCTAGATTTCTTCGGGCTCTTTATCGAGGGAACAAGTGGCATGAGCATCACCCTGTGGTGATAATTAATGGAAACATGCATCCAAAGAAATATTTATTTAGTGAAATTTCTAACAATGTCAGCTGTTTTACTACAAGCTAAATCAGTGGTGGTTGGTGCTGTTTAATATTTTTTATATTTTACCTTTATTTAACTAGGCAAGTCAGTTAAGAACAAATTCTTATTTTCAATGACGGCCTTGAAACCTTTCAGTTACTAGTCCAACGCTCGAACACTAGGCTACGCTGCCRTAGGGAGGATTATCTTWTTTTTTWATGAGCATGGCCTTATTTCTATTACAGCATATTGGATGATTGTCATTCTATATTCACTCAGCTCAATGTAACTACTACATGATACTCTAATTTTCCTTGTACCCAACTTGAGGTTGCTACAACCTAGCCCATGAATGAAAGTTTACAACACAGGTCGAGATAATTTCTTGTGATCAAGGTGACAGACAATGACACATTCAATACTGCCTTGCACACTCTTGCCTGCATCTAGCTGATCTAGGGTCTAATCATTAGTCTAACAGTTGAAAATGAGAGTTTCTACTGTAAATATTCAGTTATGGTTATCACCGTTTCGTTCTGTTTGCTTCCATTAAAGAAACGTTTTCAACAGAATCTGCAGAGTGAATACAGCCCTGATCATACACAAACACAGTTAATTTTCATAGCAGCCACATAAAAACAGCATGATCACTTTGCTCGTTGTACTGTGCATTCGGGAAAGTATTCAGACCCCTTGACTTGTTACTGCCTTATTCTAAAATGTATTAAATAAAACAATCTACACACAATACCCCATAATGACAAAGCGAAAACAGGTTTTTAGAAATGTTTGTAAAACACTTTTTTATACCTTATTTACATAAGTATTCAGAACCTTTGCTATGAGACTTGAAATTGAGCTCAGGTGATTTGGAAAGGCACACACCTGTCTATATAAGGTCCCACAATTGACAGAGCATGTCAGAGCAAAAACCAAGCCATGAGGTCGAAGGAATTGTCCGTAGAGYTCTGAGACAGGATTGTATCGAGGCACAGATCTGGGGAAGAGTACCAAAACATTTTTGCAGCATTGAAAATCCCCAAGAACACAGTGGCCACCATCATTCTTAAATGGAAGACGTTTGGAACCACCAAGACTCTTCCTAGAGCTGGCCGCCYGACCAAACTGAGCAATCGGGAGAGAAGGACCTTGGTCAGGGAGGTAACCAAGAACCCGAGGGTCACTCTGATAGAGCTCTGAAATTCCTCTGTGGAGATGTAAATATTTATTGGATATTAGATGGAAGGTTCTCCACCTTCCAGAAGGACAACCATTTCTGCAGCACTCCACCAATCAGGCCTTTATGGTTGAGTGGCCAGACGGAAGCCACTCCTGAGTAAAAGGCACATGACAGCCAAGATACTCTGGTCTGATGAACCAAGATTGAACTCCTGAATGCCTGAATGCCAAGTGTCACATCTGGAGGGAACCTGGCACAGTACCTATTGTAAAGCATGGTGGTGGCAGCATCATGCTGTGGGAATGTTTTTCAGCGGCAGGGACTGGGAGACTATTCAGGATCGAGGGAAAGATGAACGGAGCAAAGTACAGAGAGATGCTTGATGAAAACCTGCTTCAAAGCACTCAGGACCTCAGACTGGGGCGAAGATTCACCTTCCAACAGGACAATGACCCTAATCTCACAGAAAAGACAACCTAGGAGTGGCTTCGGGACATACACAAGACTCAAGGCTGTAATCGCTGACAAAGGTGCTTCATCAAAGTACTGAGTAAAGGGTCTGAATTCTTATGTGAATGTGATATTTCCGTTTTTTTWATTTGAAATACATTTACAAAAATTTGTAAAAACCTGTTTTTGCTTTGTCATTATGGGGTATTGTGTGTAGATTGACATGTGGAAAAAACAATTTAATCAATTTTAGAATAAGGCTGAAACGTAACAATTTTTCATTAAATTGCTCTGACTACTTGCTCCGTTTCCCTTCGCAGTTTGTAGAATACACATTGAGAACCAGACAACACTCCCATCTGATGGTCAAATAGACTAGTGGTTAAGAGTAAAAGTGCAAGGCCAGTAACGAAAAGTCACTGGTTCAAATCCCTGAGCCGACTAGGTGAAAAAAATCTGCCGATGTGCCCTTGAGCAAGGCACTTAACCCTAATTGCTCCAGGGTCGCTGTCAATAACTGCGGGTCCCCTCTCCGAGGGTGTCTCAAGGGGAGTGGGATATGCAAAAAACACATTTCCAGTTCACACGTGTGAAATGGGACAAATGTAAGCACAAACCTAATTATTATAATGAATATGCAGGCATTTTTATCTCAATATCAAATAATTTCTGGGTAACAATTAAGTAACTTACTGTGATTGTTTTTGACCATTTTAATTGAAAACAAACAAAAATATATTATTAGCAAGAGCAATTTCTCTTACACTAAAGGGCATTATCATMATTTTCACAATTTCACCGTATTATTCMAAACTCAGTGTGGAAAAATAAAATATGTAAAACACAGAAAAATCTGTTTTTTGACTGCACTGGGCCTTAAATATGGARCCCAGTCAACAAAGTTATGTCTTCAGCCTTTTCCCCACTCATTTGCGGTGCTCTCTTATTTTAGCTGCTCTGATCACCTACTATTACCAAGAATCTTTTTGTTCAGTCCCCCTTCAAACAACTCTCTGACCTGGGCCTCTGCCTCCTGGAAGGTCTGACTGCTGTAGAAGCTMTCTATGTTTCCTGACACCATCTTCTCTACTTGGTCCAGCAGYTCTAGAAACCTGAGTGTCATGGACCATTTCCTTAATGTTGAGKACATGGTACCTGTTTTCTACAAGCTGCCGGAGATCCTGACTCCCTGCTTGAAGAAACTCCTCAATACTTTGCTCTTTCAAGCTGTCRGAGTGGGTGGATAAAATCACAGTGTATCTCCCCAACAACCCTCTCCAAACATCTCCTCCATTCTCTCCAGCATCCCTCTCTCCTMCGCCTTCGACGACTGCACTGGTGTKACCAGGAGGAAGGCGTGGGGCMMTGTTGCAGGCAGCTGGACACAGGGCCCMACATCCTGTCTCATCTCCTCCAGATAGAGTCCTGGGCCAAACCAGTCTGAAGTGTCTTTTCAACTAAACCCATTTTTGGAACAAATAAAGAAACTGAACTGACAAAAAACTGGTTGTATCTGACATACAAAATAGGACTTATTTCCCAAGTGTCTTGATGTCATCTTGAAGAAGGCAGCTTTAACTGGTTGTAGATTCGTTCTTGTACATTTTTTATGTGAAAGATTTCATCATTTGTGTTGTATTGAATTGAATTAYATCTAGAACATGGCATCATCACCATCAGTTAAAATAAGGTTTAAATGAAAAAAAAATMATTATGATGTCTCATGACAAATGTTATGTGACAGCATGATGCTGTCCCTTTGGGGTGAACATTTACAGACTAAATTCTGCATCTTCAGTTTGAGCTCTGTGTCAGTAAGTGATTTAATCTCACTCTTGTTTCCTGTGTTCAACTGCTTTATTATAATGAGGAAATTAGTCAAGGAGCCTACAATACAGCTTTGTACATGGAAATATTGTATAATAMAATAAAAATGTATAAGACAAAATGCTAAAAATTATTATTATTACTTTAAATTGATCATATTTCACAATTGAATAAATAGTMATGTGCATTACAATGTCATCCTTTAATTAAAGTGGCAATCTGATTCAAGCAACAAAGTTGTCACCCTGCCACTAGAGGGCGATTTCATAATTTGACTGCAAGAACGGGGTGCTACACTGCATGGTGCAAGTGATCAATGACATTTGAGATTCTGCGCAAATTATTATAGCAATTGTGAATATTTCAACAGACCTGCGACCCTGAACATGCACGCTTTCTATGATTACATAAGAAGACATTTATATTGTAACAGTAACCTCAAAATGTGGCCATCGATGTGTTACTCATTTTAARGTTGAATAAATACTGTTACATTAGTTTGTAAGATAGYMWWWASMYYRRKSTWWWKRCTGTCTTACAAAAGTAATATTGAAATGTGTTTGGTTGACAATGCAACTAAATATCAACATTTTAAGATGTTTCTTCTGCTTGGATTACTCCATCTGTGCCACTGAGTCTGGYTTTAATTCTGGTTGTCAAAAAAWKTATAATTTATATGTTGGATTGATGTCTCCATTTCAACCAAAAATCTAAATTAAAGAATAATCAAATACCAKTTTTATTGTATTATTAACTTGTAGATTCCATTTAAAATCAACCAAAGCTTGCAACCCTAGACCTACTGTAAAAGTAAAAACTTTGGACATATCTRCTCATTCAAGGGTGTCTACATTGTAGAATAAGGGTTTCTACATAGTAGAATAGTAGTGAAGACATCAAAACTATGAAATAACACATATGGAATCATGTAGTAACCAAAAAAGTGTTAAACAAAAAGATTCTTCAAGGTAGCCACCCTTTGCCTTGATGACAGCTTTGCACATTCTTGGCATTCTCTCAACCAGCTTCACCTGGAATGCTTTTCCAACAGTCATGAAAGAGTTCCCACATATGTTGGGCTCTTGTTTGCTGCTTTTCCTTCACTCTGCAGTCCAACTCATCCCAAACCATCTCAATTGGGTTGAGGTCGGGTGATTGTGGAGGCCAGCACTCCATCCCTCTCCTTCTATGGTCAAATAGCCCTTACACAGCCTGGAGCGCAAACCCAGATAGGATGGCGTATCGCTGCGCAATTGCTGTGGTAGCCATGCTGGTTAAATGTGCCTTGAATTCTAAATAAATCACAGTGTCACCAGCAAAGCACCCCACAACATCACGTGGTTTCACGGTGGAACCATAATCATGCAGGATCATCTGTTCACCTACTCTGCGTCTCACAAAAACACAGCGGTTGGAACCAAAAATCACAAATTTGGAAAGACCAAAGGACAGATTTCCACCAGTCTAATGTCCATTGCTCGTGTTTCTTGGCCCAAGCAAGTCTCTTCTTCTTATTGGTGTCCTTTAGTAGTGTTTCTTTGAGCAAATTCGACCATGAAGGCCTGATTCACCAGTCTCTCTGAACAGTTGATGTTGAGACGGTGTTTTCTGGGTTACTTGAACTCTGTGATAGCATTTTTTGACTGAAATTTCTGAGGCTGGTAATTCTAATGAACTGTTCCTCTGCAGCAGAGGCAACTCTGGGTCTTCCTTCTCTTCTGGCGGTCCTCAGGTGAGCCAGTTTCGTCATAGCCTTGATGGTTTTTGCGACTGCACAAGAAAAGTGCTTGAAATAGTTTCTGCCTTTGACTGACCTTTATGTCTTAAAGTATGAGGGACTGTGCGTTTCTCTTTGCTTATTTGACTGTTCTTACCATAATAGGGACTTGGTCTTTACCAAATAGGCTATCTTCTGCTATACCACCCCACTTTGTCAGCAACACAACTGATTGGCTCAAACGCATTAAGGAAAGAAATTCCACAAATTAACTTTGTACAAGGCACACCTGTTAATTGAAATGCATTCCAGGTGATTACCTCATGAAGCTGKTTGAGAGAAAGCCAAGAGTGTGMAAAGCTGTCATCAAGGCAAAGGGTGGCTACTTTGAAGAATCTCAAATATAAAATATATTTTGATTTGTTTAAAAAAAAATTGGTTACAACATKATTCCACAAAGTATGTGTTTTTTCATAGTTTTGATGTCTTCACTATTATTCTACAATGGTACTGTATTTGTATTGTTTATTTTACCCTTTAATTGAATCCTGTGCTGAATTTAAAGAATAGCTGTTGATGACTTCCCAAACACTATATAGGCCTAAATAGCATCAGTAATATATGATATATGATTGATAAAGTATGGTTCCATTAAATTTTCTCTGTTGAACCTACYCTTTGGAATGACTTCAACAGCAACAGTGAATATATTAAGTGGAGATTTTCAACAATAATTCTAAAGGTTATTGGTTATAATCAGTGATAAATATCAAATCTAAGCAGGGCTCGGTTGAAACTATGGCTGGGAGACTGAAGGGATAGCTATAGATAGATCAAATCTCCAGTAGCTGGTTACTGCCCAGACTATAGATTTTTTCTTATAGTGGATATTATGTTGAAAAGCTGACGTTGTTTCAAAGGTACAAATTCAAACAYATTTTATAAAAGGTTTGTCCATGTTGAAATTAGTTAGCATGATGACATAATCCTGTGGTTGAAATTTTACACTCAAATCTTTTTTTTCAAACCTGTCAACTGTGCATTCAGAAAGTATTCAGACCACTTGAMCTTGTCCACATTTTGTTACATTACAAMCTTATTCTAAAATTGATTAACTTGTTTTTTCCCCCCTCATCAATCTACACACAATACCCCATAATGACAAAGAATAAACCGTTTTTTAGAAATGTTTGCAAATTTCTAGAAATACAAAAAAACTTACTTACTTACTTATTTACATAAGTATTCAGACCCTTTACTCAGTACTTTGTTGAAGCACCTTTGGCAGCGATTACAGCCTTGAGTCGTCTTGGGTATGATGCTACAAGCTTGGCACACCTGTATTTGGGGAGTTTCTCCCATTCTTCTCTGCAGATCCTCTCAAGCTCTATTTTCAGGTCTCTCCAGAGATGTTACATTGGCTTCAAGTCTGGGCGCTGGTTGGGCCACTCAAGGACATTCAGAGACTTGTCCCAAAGYTCCTCCTGCGTTCTCTTGGCTTTGTGCTAAGGGTCATTGTCCTGTTAGAAGGTAAACCTTTGCCCCAGTCTGAGGTCCTGAGTGCTCTGGAGCAGGTTTTCATCAAGCATTTCTCTGTACTTTGCTCTGTTCATCTTCTTACGTTCATGACTAGTCTCCTCGTCCCTTCCACTGAGAAACATCCCCACAGCATGATGTTGCCACCACCATGCATCACCATAGGGATGGTGCCAGGATTCCTCCAGATGTGACGCTGGCAGTCAGGCCAAAGAGTTCAATCTTGGTTTCATCAGACCAGAGAATCTTGTTTCTCATGGTCTGAGAGTCCTTTAAGTGCCTCTTTCCAAACTCCAAGCGGGCTGTCATGTGCCTTTTACTGAAGAGTGGCTTCCGTCTGGCCACTCAACCATAAAGGCCTGACTGGTGGAGTGCTGCAGAGATGATTGTCCTTCTGGACACAGAGGAACTCTTGAGCTTTGTTAGAGTGACCATCAGGTTCTTGATCACCTCCCTGACCAAGGTCCTTCTCCCCCTATTGCTCTGTTTGGCCGGGAAGCCAGCTCTAGGAAGAAACTAGGTGGTTCCAAAATTCTTCCATTAAAAAAATGATGGTGGCCACTGTGTTCTTGGGGAACTTCAATGCTGCAGAAATGT
>NC_036857.1:36641771-36716182 GCF_002910315.2 Salvelinus sp. IW2-2015
ACATTTAATGTAATACATTTTAGAATAAGGCTTGAATGTAACAAAATGTGGAAAAAGTCAAGGGGTCTGAACGCTTTCCGAATGCACTGTACACACTACTCTAAACGACGTACTGATCACCGTGGGGGTGGTGTATCCCTTTACATCCCGACAACTTACTAACATCCTTGTCCCGCCAGGAGCTGGAGTGCCTGYGGGTCTGGGTGAGACCCTACCACCTCCCACGTCCTCTCTGCCATTGCATAATGCATTTTYTACCTCACATCACCGAATCAGGACACACTCAGAAATCATCTACAATGCCTTCAGAAAATCATTAGAGAGAGGAGAGGTGCTGTGATAATGTTTTTTTTWWATCAGTTTTTTAAAGCTAAACTTCCTTTTTGCACGAGTAACCTCTGGTGGCAGAGCATTCCACGATGATTTGGAWCTATGCATAACTGAGCAAGGCATTAAATATGTTTTTGGTTTTGGTACCATGAAGAAACCCATAGTAGCGTGTCTGGTGGGGTATGTATGTCTGTTTGAAGTGTATGCAAATAGAGTATACAAGTGGTTAGGCATATTCAACGCACAATTGTTTCTCTGGGATATGTGGGACGGTAGCGTCCCACTTGGCCAAAAGCCAGAAAAAATGTAGYGCGCCAAATTCAAATATATTACTATAAAAATCAATCTTTCATGAAATCACACATGAAAGACACCAAATTAAAGCTACACATGTTGTGAATCCAGCCAACATGTCTGATTTGAAAAAGGATTTACGGGGAAAGCATACCAAACAATTATGTTAGCTCAGTACATAGCCACAGAAAAACACAGCCATTTTCCCAGCAAAAGATAGTCACAAAAAGCAGAAATAGAGGCTAAAATTAATCACTATCCTTTTGATGATTCTTCATACGATGAACTCTATGGGCATCATGTTACAACAATACGATTTATGTTTTGTTCGATAATGTGCATTATTGTATAACCAAAATCTCGGTTACATTGGCGGCCTGTTCAGAAATGCCTCAAAAATATTGGGAGAAATGCAGAGAGCCGTCAGAGTAACAGAAATACGTCATCATAGAACTTTGATGATAAGATACAGTGTTTGTACTATTGATATATAATTTAAAGATACACTTGTTCTTAATGCAATGCCGTGTGTCAGATTTAAAAAAACTTTACGGAAAAAGCACACCATGCAATAATCTGAGGCGGCGCTCAGATAAAAAACAACATTTCTCCGCCATGTTGGAGTCAACAGAAATCGAATTACATCATAAATATTCCCTTTACCTTTGATCATCTTCATCAGATGCGAGCTCCCAGGAATCTTAGTTCCACAATAAATCGTTGTTTTTGTTGGAGTAATGTCCTTTACTTATGTCTAGTAGCGTACTTTTGCTAGCATGTTTGATGCACATGTGCAAACGCGTTGCACAGATGCAGGCAAACTCGGGACGAAAACTTTCAAAAGTTATGTTAAACAGGTTGAATACAAGCTGTTCAACTAAGTAGAGAATCAATCTTCAGGTGTTGTGTTATCATATATATCCATAACGTTCCACCGGAGCATTCCTTCATGTCTGTAGAAGTTATGGAATGCAAGGCGATATCATAGACTTAAATGTAAAGTAGGTAGATCATCGAGGCAAGCGCGTGACAGGAACTGGCATTCTGACAGACCAATGCCTGAAACATCTCCCATGGGCCGGCGCCACATCACACTAGAGGCTTCATTCCACGTTCTACAGACTGTTTGACTATCTAGTGGAAGGCGTAGGAAGTGCAAACAGATCCATATCTTACAGGGAATTGAAGTCGGCGATGAGTTGAACATTGACCAGCTCTTAGAATTCTCACTTCCTGTTTTGGATTTTTTCTCAGGTTTTTGCCTGCCATGTATGAGGTTCTGTTATACTCACGGACATCATTAAACAGTTTGACAAGATACTTCGAAGATGTGGTTTTATAACCAATAGTAATAATAACATGCATATATTATGCATTCTGGGACAGGAAGTAGGAGGCAGTTCACTATGGGCAGCCAATTCATCCAAAGGTGAAAATGCTGCCCCTTATCATAAAGAGTTAAAAAAGACTAGAAGAGGAGTAGGTTCCATTTCTCGCTCAGCCATGGAAAGGACTATCATGTCGAATGTTGTTATTGTTCGCTGTGCGCGTGCAGTTAAGGGCAAGGCGTGCTGCTTTGTTTTGAGCCAGCTGCAGCTTTGCTAGGTCTTTCTTTGCTGCACCTGACCATATTACCGGACGGAAATCAAGATGGGACAAAATCAACGCCTGAACAACTAGAACAGTTGATCTTTGTGTTAAAAAAAACGCAGAACCTACATAACTCTTCCCATCTTYACAACAACTTTGTCAATATGACTTGACCATGATAACTGACCATCGAATGTTACTCCTAGGAGTTCAGTTTCTTCAACTTGTTCAATGGTCACGTGCTTTATGCACAACTCCAGTTGAGGTTTAGGTCTAAGAGAATGCTTTGAACCAAATAGAATGCTTTTGATTTTAGATGTATTTAAGAACAGTTTATTGTTAATTACCCATTCTGACACTGACTGTAACTCCTTGCTAAGAGTCTCAGTGAGCTCACTGACTGTAGGTGCTGATGTGTAGAGTGTGCAATCATCAGCATACATAGTAATTTTAGGACAAGTRACAGGGGAGGGTGACCTAAGTCTCCACCTTGCGTTGGGGGGTAAGTTTGAACTCATCTGTTTGGGGAAAGAGAAACATTCTTGGTTATCTCTGACACAAATACATGCAGACCATTGACAAGCATGTGCACACTGTGGAATCAGACTCAAACTGTTTGTGAAATGCTTTTTTTTTGTTCAAGATACATTCCTATAAAAACAAACAGGCCTAACCAATCAATTCTGAGACAGTAATGTGGTGACTTACCATGTTCTCTGGCCTCTGCCATTTTCCCTGCACAATAAAAACTAAAAGTATTTTAGTATATTATTAGGATCCCCATTAGCTGTTCCCAAGATAGCAGCTACTCTTCCTGAGGTCCAAACAGAGATAAAACATTACATCAAGCAAAACATTGTGCATTATACAAATTTACATTGGTCAATTAYTACATTAGAATACTACAATACTACATTAGAGSGGWAGGCAACYCTGTTCCTGGAATGCCGCAGGTGATGCAGGATTTTGTTCCAACTAAGCACCACACCTGACCAATTGAGCTAATTGATCAGTTCAGTGAATGACTAAATTCAACACACCTGGTCTTCCAGGTCGGTTAAATCAAAAACATGAAGTGACTSYRGGACTCCAGGACCAGGGCTGCCTACCCCTACTACATTACATTAGTAAGAATCAATGAAATTACGTCGAACCAACGTGGAATAGACWTTGAATTGACGTCTGTACCCAGTGGGACTGTGCGTTTGCCTTGGTTCTGGACTGTGAAGAGACCTCTGGTGGCATGTTTTGTGGGATATATACGAGTGTATTAGCTTTGTGTTAACCCAGTTAGCACATTTGTTTCCTTGGAAGTTGTGGGAACGTACAGTGGGGAGAACAAGTATTTGATACACTGCCGATTTTGCAGGTTTTCCTACTTACAAAGCATGTAGAGGTCTGTAATTTTTATCATAGGTACCACTTAACTGATGAGAGACGGAATCTAAAATAAAATCCAGAAAATACATTGTATATTTTGAGTAATTCATTTTATTTTATTGCATGCATAAGTATTTGATACATCAGAAAGCAGAACTTAATATTTGGGACAGAAACTTTGTTTTGCCACCATTACAAGAGATATACGTTTTCCTGTAGTTCTGACGCAAGGTTTGCACACACCTGCAGAGGCGATTTTGGCCGGCACTCTCCATAACAGACCTTCTCCAAGATTCCTTCACGTTTCGAGGGCTGTGGCGGGCAATACGGAACTTTCAAGCTCCCTCCAAAAGATTTTCTATTGGGTAGTCTTGGAGACTGGTTAGGCACTCCAGGACCTGAGATGCTTCTTACGGAGCCACTCCTTAGTTGCCCTGGCTGTGGTTTCGGGTCGTTGTCATGCTGGAAGACCCAGCCACGACCCATCTTCAATGCTCTTATGAGGAAGGAGGTTGTTGGCAAGATCTCGCGATACATGGCCCCATCCATCCTCCCCCTCAATACGGTCAGTCGTCCTGTCCCCTTTGCAGAAAAGCATCCCCAAAGAATGATGTTTCCACCTCCATGCTTCACGGTTGGATGGTGTTCTTGGGGTTGTACTCATCCTTCTTCTTCCTCCAAACACGGCGAGTGGATGTTTAGACCAAAAAGCTCTATTTTTGTCTCATCAGACCACAATGACCTTCTCCCATTCCTCCTCTGGATCATCCAGATGGTTATTGGCAAACTTCAGACGGGCCTGGACATGCGCTGGCTTGAGCAGGGGACCTTGCGTGCGCTGCAGGATTTTAATCCATGACGCGTAGTGTGTTACTAATGGTTTTCTTTGAGACTGTGGTCCCAGCTCTCTTCAGGTCATTGACCAGGTCCTGCCGTGTAGTTCTGGGCTGATCCCTCACCTTCCTCATGATCATTGATGCCCCACGAGGTGAGATCTTGCATGGAGCCCCAGACCGAGGGTGATTGACCATCATCTTGAACTTCTTCCATTTTCTAATAATTGCGCCAACAGTTGTTGCCTTCTCACCAAGCTGCTTGCCTATTGTCCTGTAGCCCATTCCAGTCTTGTGCAGGTCTACAATTTAACCCTGATGTCCTCACACAGCTCTCTGGTCTTGGCCATTGTGGAGAGATTGGAGTCTGTTTGATTGAGTGTGTGGACAGGTGTCTTTTATACAGGTAACGAGTTCAAACAGGTGCAGTTAATACAGGTAATGAGTGGAGAACAGGAGGGTTTCTTAAAGAAAAACTAACAGGTCTGTGAGAGCCGGAATTCTTACTGGTTGGTAGGTGACCAAATACTTATGTCATGCAATAAAATGCAAATTAATTACTTATAATCATACAATGTGATTTTCTGGATTTTTAGATTCCGTCTCTCACAGTTGAAGTGTACCTATGATAAAAAATTACAGACCTCTACATGCTTTGTAAGTAGGAAAACCTGCAAAAACGGCAGTGTATCAAATACTTGTTCTCCCCACTGTATGTTTTTGTTTTCCCATTGGTTCTGRGAATGAAGCCATATGTTTCCTGATCGGTTTAACAGTTTTTTTTACATTTTGATAAAGGAAGGGAAAATGTTGCCTGTTCTGGGAATRTACATTTTTACGTTGCAGGGAGGTTTTGAAAACATGTTACTATGGTTCCCTGAACGTTTTCCTGAGAGGTTTTATTAACTTTCTGAGAAAGGAAATTATAGGTTATTTGAAGGTAATTAAATAATGTTCTGAGAACATGTTTCAATAAGATTTTTAATAACACTGCTAGCTTATTTTGGGTTAATTGTTTTCAATTCCAAGCACAGATAAGAAACGTGGAAATTACATTTCTTAGACATAAATTATGCAAACACATGTATTTTTTATTCAAATTAAATATTTTTGGTCAACACATATTTAGCAGATATTATTGCGGGTGTAGCGAAACGCTTGACTTGTGGCACAGCGTCAGTGAGATCTGAACTTATGTTGTTCTGAWCTCTATCCATAGAATTAGTCCACTGTGCCACCAGGATGGAGCTAGCATGCCATCTTTTTTTACAAATACAAAGCTGTTCATTTTAGTTTATTCAAATAGACCCCATTTCAAAGGAAACAAGCACTCATTAAGATCAGATGGCCACACACCTGAACACTTAACAAAATAGAGGATAGAGAACATTTTGTTGACACTTAGAACGTAATGTATATATTTMTAAATAACATTCTTAGAACGTTCTTTGAATGTTGCTAATGTTTTCTTGTGTTTTGTTAYGGAAAGTTWTTTTAATGTTCTGAGAACATGACTTTACATGGCACCATGAGGAAACCAGCAGAAAACGTTGCTGAAGTACTGAAATTCCCACAGAAGAACATTGTTTAACGTTCTCTAAACATTATGGGAACATTACTTTAAAAAGAACCATTAAGAAACCTGTATTTGTGTTTATTTATTATGGATCCCCATTAGCTGCTGCCAAGGCAGCTAATACTCTTCCTGGGGTCTGCCTAAAATAAGGCAGTTATACAATTTAGAAAATATTAGAATACATTCATTACAGAATTCACAACACGCTAAGTGTGTTTACTCAGGTCCACACTCCACTACCACATATCTACAACACATAATCCATGTGTACGTGTGTGTATAGACCGTATGTTATCATGTGTGTGTATGCATGTGTCTGTGTCTATGCTTTTGTTGCTTCACTGTCCCCGCTGTTCCATAAGGTGTTTTTTAAATCTGATTCGACTGATTGCGTCAGTTACCTGATGTGGAATAGAGTTCCATGTAGTACTGTGTGCCTCCTGTAATGGACTTGGGGTCTGTGAAAAGACCTCTGGTGGCATGTCTTGTGGGGTATGCATTGGTGTCTGAGCTGTGTGCTAGTCGTTTAAACAGACAGCTCAGAGCTTCCAACATGTCAATACCTCTCACAAAGATTGAAAAAAGTAAGGTGCCTAGACAGCTGCCCTGGGGAATTCCTGATTCTACCTAGATTATGTTGGAGAAGCTTCCATTAAAGAACACCCGCTGTGTTCTGTTAGACAGGACACTATTTATCCACAATATAGCAGGGGGAGTAAAACCATAACACATGTTTTTCCAGCAGCAGACTATGATCGATAATGTCAAAAGCCGCACTGAAGTCTAACAAAACAGCCCCAACAATATTTTTTATTATCAATTTCTCTCAGCCAATCATCAGTCACTTGTGTAAGTGCTGGGCTTGTTGAATGTCCTTCCCTATAAGCGCGCTGAAAGTCTGTTTTCAATTTGTTTACTGAAAATAGCATTATATCTGGTCAAACATATTTTTCCCCAAAATTTTACTAAGGGTTGGTAACAAGCCGATTGGTCGGCTATTTGAGCCAGGGGGCTTTACTATTCTTTGGTAGCGGAATTGCTTTTGCGTCCCTCCAGGCCTAAGGGCACACACTTTCTAGTAGGCTAAAATTGAAGATATGACAAATAGGAGTGGCAATTTTGTCCGCTACTTTCCTCAGTAATTTTCCATCCAAGTTGTCAGACTTATTTACCATTCCTTTTGCCTCATCCCTGTCAACAATACAATTTTTAAATTCCTCATCAATCCACAGGGATTTAACAGTTTTCACAGTCATTTTCTTAATGGGTGCATGGTTATTAGTAACTGGGATTAGCAATTTCATAAATGTGTCAAGTGCATCATCTGTTTGCTCCTCATTACACACCACGGACCAACAAATATTCTTTACATCAACAACATAGGAATCACTACAAAACTTATTGTATGACCTCTTATACACTATATTAGGCCCAGCCTTTGTAACTTTGGTTTTCCTAGACATGGATACTATATTGTAAGCACTACATACATACACTACCAAAGGATCTGGATATTGCTTTCAAGCACAATTCTGCAGCATTAGTAAAGATGGGATCAATATGGATGGTGCCAGGTTTCCTCCAGACATGATGCTTGGCATTCAGGCCAAAGAGTTCAATCTTGGTTTCATCAGAACAGAGAATCTTGTTTCTCATGGTCTGAGAGTCCTTTAGGTATGTTTTGGCAAACTCCAAGTGTACTGTCATGTGCTTTCACTAAGGAGTGGCTTCCGTCTGGCACTCTACCATAAAGGCCTGAGTGCTGCAGAGATGGTTGTCCTTCTGGAAGCTTCTCCCATATCCACAGGGGACCTCCGGAGCTCTGTCAGAGTGACCATCAGGTTCTTGGTCACCTGCCTGACCAAGGCCATTCTCCCCAATTGCTCAGTTTGGCCGGGCGGCCAGCTCTAAGAGGAGACTGTAAGAACGGCCTGCTGAGTGCTCAGACTCTTCATGGAGCAGCTTGTTAATAACAAACAAAACAGCGAAAGCAACTTTGTATTGAAGTGGGATCGCGCATTTTGCAACTAGTGATTACATAATCGGGTGTCGTGAGAAAGAAGCAGCGTTAAAAACCTTTGTAAACAACTGGTTGCAGTTCAAAGCCAACCTGGATACTAAAGAGATCCTGGGGGAAATTGACGAGTATCAACAGCTTTATGCTACGGCGGAACAACATACTACATTGTGGAAAGATCTGGCTAACTCACAAAATAACTCTAACCTGACAAAAAAAGAAAGACGTATTCATCTACAAACACGGACGATTTTCTTACCGTTGAAGTAGAGGCTAGTGCTCTTACTTGAATCCATGCAACACCTGAAAAGTTGTGTGAGGAGGTAGCAGGGCTGAGGTGGAGTTTTGACTTTAGCCAGAGTGAAATTCTCACGCTCCAATGAGAGAAAAAGGCAATCACAGCTAAGGTAAAAACCCTCGATTCCTATATGGATTGTCTACTCAGGAATAACAGGGTGATGAGGCAGTTGCTACTAAAAATTCAAAGCCGTAGCATGCGTGAAAATCTATTATTTTCTTGGATTCCTGAGGACGCATCCAATAATCGATCAGAGTTTATGCAATCCGCGACTCTGGCGGATCAGGACAGACGGGCGACTCTGGCGGCTCAGGACAGACGGGCGACTCTGGCGGCTCAGGACAGACGGGCGACTCTGGCGGCTCAGGACAGACGGGCGACTCTGGCGGCTCAGGAACAGACGTGGGCGACTCAGGCGGCGCTGGAATACAGGCGGTTTTGCGGCTCAGACCTGCCGAGGCGCGCCTGGTGCGTGGTGCCGGAACTGGTGGTACCGGGCTGGGAACACGCACCTCAGGGCGAGTGCGGGGAGCAGGAACAGGGCATACTGGACCCTGGAGGCGCACAGTAGGCCTGGTGCGGGGTGCCGGAACTGGTGGTACCGGGCTGGGAACACGCACCTCAGGGCGAGTGCGGGGTACTGGAACTGGAGGCCTGGTGCCGGCACCGGAGGGCTGGTGCGTGGGACTGCCACAGGAGAACTGTTGCGTGGGGCTGTCACAGGAGGGCTGGTGCGTGGAGAATGCACCGGATAGACCGGACCGTGGAGGCGCACTACAGGTCTCGAGCACCGAGCCTGCCCAACCCTACCTGGCTGAATGCTTCCCGTAGCCAGGCCAGCGAGGCGAGGTGGAATAGCCCGCACTGCGCTGTGCTGGCGAACCGGGGACACCATGCGTAGGGCTGGTGCCATGTACCCCGGCCCGAGGAGACGCACTGGAGACCAGATGCGCTGAGCCGGCTTCATGGCACCTGGCTCGATGCCCACTCTAGCCCGGCCGATACGAGGCGCTGCTATGTACCGCACCGGGCTATGCCTGCTCACTGGGGACACCGTGCGCCTCACGGCTTAACACGGTGCCTGCCCGGTCCCTCTCTCTCCACGGTAAGCACGGGGAGTTGGCTCAGGTCTCCTACCTGACTTAGCTACACTCCCAGTGTACCCCCCCCAATACATTTTTGGGGCTGCCTCTCGGGCCTCCTTCCGCGCTTTCGTGCTGCTTCCTCATACCGCCACCTCTCCGCTTTCGCTGCCTCCAGCTCAGCCTTGGGGCGGCGATATTCTCCAGCTTGTGCCCAGGGTACCTTGCCGTCCAGAATTTCCTCCCAGGTCCAGGAGTCCTGCGATCGCTGCTGCTGCTGCTGCTGCTGCTGCTGCCCGTTACCACGCTGCTTGGTCCTTTGGTGGTGGGTGATTCTGTAACGGTAGTCTTCGTCCTCCTCTGACGAGGAGTAAGAAATGTCGGACCAAGATGCAGCGTGGTGAGTATCCATTTTAATAGGAATACTTGAAACAAACAAAATAATGAATAAACGAACGAAGACGAAACAGTCCCGTAAAGTGAACAACACAAACACAGGAACACAGTAACAGGAACAATCACCCACAACCCACAATACAAAACAGGCTATCTAAATATGGTTCCCAATCAGAGACAACGACTAACACCTGCCTCTGATTGAGAACCATATCAGGCCAAACACATAGAAACAGACAAACTAGACATACAACATAGAATGCCCACTCAGATCACACCCTGACCAAACAAAACATAGAAACATACAACGCAAACTATGGTCAGGGTGTGACATGAAATAAGTATAGCCAGTTATAATTGTTTAGCAGATTATAAAAAAGAAGATCAGTCTTTACGTGGCTAAAAGAAAAGGAATATAACATATACTGTTTACAGGAAACTCACTACATCATTTGATGAAGTTGTGTGGAAAAAGGAATGGGGTGGTGAAATCATTTCCTGTCATGGACAAAGGAACTCAAAAGGTGTGATGATATTAATTAACAAAAATGTTGATCTGAATGTGCAAATAGTCAGGAATGATTCGCAAGGATGGTGTATCTTTTTGAATATCAAAGTGGATGAAAAACAGATTTGGCTCATTATTCTATATGGTCCAAATCAGGATGCTCCATACTTCTTACAAAATCTTTATACCAATTTATTGAACTTACAGGCAACAAATGATCAAATCATTATGGTGGGAGACTATAACACAGTGTTAAGTGCCTCAATGGGCCGTAAAGGAAATCACTCTACAAACTATAATCACCCTGCCCTTAAGGAAATCACAAATATTATGGACATATTAGAAATAGTGGATATTTGGAGACTAAAAAACCCAGCCAAGTGAGATATACATGGTGGAGACTTAATCAAGCTAGTCGTCTTGACTACTTTCTTGTCTCTTTCTCTCTTGCATCAAAGGTTTAAAAAGATTTAATAGGAGACAGAATGCGATCGGATCATCATCTAATTGGTCTTCACATAACTCTTAACTCACATAACTCACATAGTATTTCCACGTGGATGGGGATATTGTACATTTGATCAAAGTTTACTGGAGGACAATTTATTTTTAACTAAGACAAAATCATTTATAACGGAATTTTTCCAGTACAATATAAGTTCCCAAATCTCCTTATTGGTTGGGATACCTTTAAATGTACCTTCAGAGGTCATTCAATTCAATATTCATCAATAATAAAAAAAGCAATTTCCGGCTAAAGAGACAAGACTAACAAGGGAAATCCATGAACTAATAGTACAGGTAGATAACAATAAAAATTATACTACAGATACAAAATAAGTTAGAGGAAAAACAAAAAGAACTGGAGGAACTTATTCAAGATATTATTTAATATATTACAAAAATAAAGCAAACTGGATGGAATATGGAGAAAAATTCATCTCTAACACAGGAACCCTAACAAAAATAATTAGCACGATACAGTGGAGATAATATATGACAACTACTCGATATAATAGAACATCATGAAAAATCTAAGCCAGGCCTGGTATATATAGCGGATTTTAAAAAGGCCTTTGATAAAGTAAATGCTTGGATTTTTTCAATTTCTGCGATTCTCTTATAAAATGGGTAAAAGTAATGTATAGCAACCCCAGCTGTAAAATAGTAAATAGTGGCTATTTCTCAGAGAGGTTTGAATTGTCAAGAGGAGTTAAAAAAGGGTGTCTGCTGTCACCATATCTATTTGTTATGGCCATCGAAATGCTAGCTATTCAAATCAGATCAAATAAAAACATTAGACGATTAGAAATCCAAGGCTTTAAAACAAAAGGTGTCCTGTATGCCGATGACTCAAGTTTTATATTAACTTCGCAAGCTAGATTCCTGCAATGTCTAATCGAAGATCTAGATAACTTTTCTGTACTCTCTGGACTAAAAGTGTACAACATTACCTATTGGATCTTTAAAAAATACAACTTTTACATTACCCTGCAGTTTACCTATAAAATGGGCTGACGGTGAAGTAGACATACTTGGTATTCATATCACAAAAGATATAAATGAGCTCTCCACAATGAATTTCAATAGAAAACTTGTAAAAATAGACAAGATCCTGCAACCACGGAGAGGTAAATACCTGTCTATTTATGGAAAAATTGCCCTGATTAACTCCTTAGTCATATCTCAGTTTACTCACTTACTTATGGCGCTGCCTACTCCTGATGATTTGTTTTTTTTCTCAAATCATATAGGCAAAAAATATTTTGTTTTATTTGGGATGCTAAACCAGACAAGACAAAGCGTGCCAATCTATATAATGAATATGAATTGGGTGGGTTGAGATTATTTAATATAAAAGCACTAAACCCCTCTCAAAGCTTCAGTTATTGAAAAGTTTTACTTGGACCCGAAATGGTTCTCAAGTAGATTAATAAGAAAAGCTCATCCATTGTTTAAAAATTGCCTTTTTGCCTTTGTGCATTTTGGATTAATTGAAAATGATACTTTTTTCAAAGTATCTGTCTTTTTCAAACAAGCATTGCAGAACTGGCTACAATTTCAATTTCATCCCCCTGAAAAGTTAGAACAAATATTACAACAAATATTATGGCTGAACTCAAATGTGCTGGTTGATAAAAGACCTGTATTTATGGGAAAGATGTTTGAAAGATGTTGAAAGATGTTTTTAAATGATATTGTAAATTGGAATGGTAGAGTTATGTCTTTCATGGAGTCATCATAATTGTATGGGAAGGTCTGCTCAATCCAAGAATACAACTAATTGATTACAGCATTACCCCAAAAATGGAGGCGGCAGGTAGCAGCGGGAGGAGGTAGGGAACTGGTCAGTCTGCCCAATATAAAGGATCAAAACTGGCAGAGGAATAAAAATATAATAAATTGGAAAGTATACCAATTTCATTTGAGGACCAGGGTGTTGACAGCTGTGCAATACAGACTGCAAAATAGTTGGGAACAGATTTTTGATGTACTGATTCCATGGTATATATGAGTTGATATATAAAATTACGCAAGATTCAAGACTTCGTGCTTTTCAGCTAAAATTATTATATAGAATTCTTGCCACCAACAAAATGTTGAATATTTGGGGCATACAATCATCGAAGCTCTGCAGATTTTGTTGTGAGGATACAGAATCAATAGACCATTTATTTTGGTATTGCCCTCAGGTAGCCTGTTTTTGGTTTCAGGTTCAGGAATGGGTGAAAATGCATAGCATTGATCTAAAATTGACCCTAGAAATAGTACTGATGGGAGATCTGGAGAGACCGGGTCAGTCAATTACTAATATACTAATAGTCTTAGTTAAAGTATTTATCTTATCAACATCACAGCATAGTTGAAAGATATATGGTGCATAGAAATTCGAAGAGGGTAGCCAGCAGAGATAGGTGGGATGGGCTGAGGGAAGCTTTGAATGACACTGAGGGGCAGTGTTGTTACAGTTAATGCCTGTTTGCATGAGGCTGTTGCCGTGCAGGTGTATGTACACATGCAATACACACACACACACTCATTCAAATGCACACATGTAAATAGTGCCATACAAATAATGGAATTATTTTCTATATTTTTTCTCGGGGGGGGTGGGGGTCTGGATTCGGATGTTGAGGGGCATCTCTTGGGAACTGTGGGGGGGGGTCTTAGAGGGCTGGTGGAGATCTGTCGACGTGCCTTGAGCAGGGCGTTGACTCTGTTTGCTTCTGTGTGTGCTCTGGATGGGAGGCCGTTAATGATTAATTTGATGTATGTTGTTGACGGCTTCACCGCAAGTGTATTGTATGTTTTAAATATTCATTAAAAAAAGAAGAGTCTTGGTGGTTCCAAACTTCTTTCCATTTAAGAATGATGGAGGCCACTGTGTTCTTGGGACATTCAATGCTGCAGAAATGTTTTTGGTACCATCCCAGATCTGTACCTCGACACAATCTTGTCTCGGAACTCTACGGACCTCTACAGACCTCTTCGACTCATGGTTTGGTTTTGCTCTGACATGCATTATCAACTGTGGGACTTATAAAGACAGCTGTGTGTATTCCCAAATCATGTCCAATCCAACCGGTATCACAACGGCCGTGATTGGAGTCCCATAGGGCGGCGCACAATTGGCCCAGCGTCGTCTGAGTTTGGCGGTGTAGAGAGTCATTGTAAATAAGAATTTGTTCTTATTGACTTGCCTACTTAATAAATAAAGGTTAAATCAAATTGAATTTACCACAGGTGGACTCCAATCAAGTTGTAGAAACATCTCAAGGATGATCAATGGAAACAGGATCCACCTGTCCTCTCTGCTATTGCAGTATGCATTTTCTACTTTCTTCCTCTAATCACAAAATCAGGACACACTCAGAGATAATTTACAGTGCCTTCAGAAAGTATTCACACCCCTTTACTTTTGACATATTTTGTTGTTTTTACAGCCTGAATTTAAAATTGATTAAATTGAGATTTTGTGTAACTGGCCTATACGCAATACCGCATAATGTCAAAGAACATTTTTACAAATTAACAAAAAATGAAAAGCTGAAATGTCTTGAGTCAATAATTATTCAACCGCTTTGTTAAGGCAAGCCTAAATAAATTCAGGAGTAAAAATGTGCTTAACAAGTCACATAAGTTGCATGGACTCACTCTGTGTGCAATAATAGTATTTAACATGATTTTTAAATGACTACCTTATCTCTGCACCCCACACATACACTTATCTATGAGGTCCATCAGTCGAGCAGTGAATTTCAAACACTGATTCAACCACAAAGGTCAGGGAGGTTTCCAAAGCCTCGCAAAAGGCACCTATTGGTAGATGGGTAAAAAAAAGCAGACTTTGAATATCCCTTTGAGCATGGTGAAGTTATTAATTACACTTTGGATGGTGTATCAATACACCCAGTCACTACAAAGATACAGTCCTTCCTCAGTTGCCGGAGAGGAAAGAAACCGCTCAAGGATTTAGCCTAGTGGTTAGAGGGTTGGACTAGTAACCGGAAGGTTGCACTGTACTCGCACCCTACCATGCCCTTGTCTGTGCATTATGCGCTGAATCTATCCTACCACGCCCAGAAGTCTGCTAGTTTTACTCTCTGTTCCGAACGTACTAGACGACCAGCTTTTATAGCCTTTAGCCATACCCTTATCCTACTCCTCCTCTGTTCCTCTGGTGATGAAAAGGTTAACCCAGGCCCTGTGTGTCCCCAGGCGCTGTCATTTGTTGACTTCTGTAACTGTAAAAGCCTTGGGTTCATGCATGTTAACATCAGAAGCCTCCTCCCTAAGTTTGCTTTATTCACTGCTTTAGTGCACTCCCCCAACCCTGATGTCCTAGCTGTGTCTGAATCGTGGCTTAGGAAGGCCACCAACAATTCAGAAATTTCCATCCCCAATTACAACATTTTCCGTCAAGACAGAACTGCTAGAGGGGACGGAATTTCAATCTACTGTAGAGATAGCCTGCAGAGTTCTGTCCTACTATCCAGGTCTATACCCAAACAGTTCTAGCTACTAAATCCATCTCTCCAGAAATAAGTCACTCACTGTTGCCACTTGTTATAGACCCCCCTCAGCTCCCAGCTGTGACCTGGACACCATATGTGAATTGATTGCCACCCATTTATCTTCAGAGTTCGTACTGTTAGGTGACCTAAACTGGGATATGCTTAACACCCCATCCATCCTACAATCTAAGTTAGATGCCCTCAATCTCACACAAATTATCAAGGAACCTACCAGGTACAACCCCAAATCCGTAAACATGGGCACCCTCATAGATATCATCCTGACCAACAAGCTCTCTAAATACAGCTCTGCTGTTTTCAACCAGGATCTTGGTGATCACTACCTCATTGCCTGCGTCCATTATTGGCCCGCGGTCAAACGACCACCCCTTATCACTGCCAAATGCTCCCTAAAACACTTCAGCAAGCAGGCCTTTCTAATCGACCTGTTCCGGGTATCCTGGAAGGATATTGACCTCATCCCGTCAGTAGAGGATGCCTTGTTGTTCTTCAAAAGTGCCTTCCTCACCATCTTAAATAAGCATGCCCCTTTCAAAAAATTCAGAACTTTGAACAGATATAGCCCTTGGTTCACTCCAGACTTGACTGCCCTTGACCAGCACAAAAACATCCTGTGGCGCACTGCACTAGCTTCAAATAGTCCCCGCGATATGCAACTTTTCAGGAAGTCAGGAACCAATATGCATAGTCAATTAGGAAAGCAAAGGCTAGCTTTTTCAAACAGAAAAAGTGCATCCTGCAGCACTAACTCCAAAAAGTTCTGGGACACTGTACAGTCCATGGAGAATAAGAGCACCTCCTCCCAGCTGCCCACTGCACTGAGGCTCACCACTGATAAATCCATGATAATCGAGAATTTCAATAAGCATCTCTCTACGGCTGGCCACGCTTTCCACCTGGCTACCCCAACCCCAGCACACAGCTCTGCACCCCCCGCAACAACTGGCCCAAGCCCCCCCGCTTCTCCTTCACCCAAATCCAGACAGCTGATGTTCTGAAAGAGCTGCAGAATCTGGATCTGTACAAATCAGCTGGGTTAGACAATATGGACCCTCTCTTTTTAAAATGATCCGCCACCATTGTCGCAACCCCCATTACTAGTCTGTTCAACCTCTCTTTCGTATCGTCTGAGATTTCTAAAGATTGGAAAGTGTCCGCGGTCACTCCCCTCTTCAAAGGGGGAGACACTCTAGACCCAAACTGTTACAGAGCTATATCCATCCTGCCCTGCCTTTCTAAAGTATTCGAAAGCCAAGTGAACAAACAGATCATCGACCATCTCGAATCCCACCGTACCTTCTCCGCTATGCAATCCGGTTTCCGAGCTGGTCACGGGTGGCCCTCAGCCACGCTCAAGGTCCTAAACGATACCATAACTGGCATCGATAAAAAACAGTACTGTGCAGCCGTCTTCATCGACCTGGCCAAGGCTTTGACTCTGTCAATCACCACATTCTTATCGGCAGACTCAGCAGCCTTGGTTTCTCCAATGACTGCCTCGCCTGGTTCACTAACTACTTCTCTGACAGAGTTCAGTGTGCCAAATCGAAAGCCTGTTGTCTGGGCCTCTGGCAGTCTCTATGGGGGTGCCACATGGTTCAATTCTCGGGCCAATTCTTTTCTCAGTATATATCAATGATGTCGCTCTTGCTGCGGGTGATTCTTTGATCCACCTCTATGCAGACGACACCATTCTGTATACATCTGGCCCTTCTTTGGACACTGTGTTAACAAACCTCCAAACAAGCTTCAATGCCATACAACACTCCTTCCGTGGCCTCCAACTGCTCTTAAACGCTAGTAAAACTAAATGCATTTTCTTCAACTGATCGCTGCCCGCTTCCGCTTGCCCGCCTAGCATCACTACTCCGGACGGTTCTGACTTAGAATATGTGGACAACTATAAATACCTAGGTGTCTGGCTAGACTGTAAACTCTCCTTCCAGACTCACATTAAGCATCTCCAATCCAAAATTAAATCTAGAATCGGCTTCCTATTTCGCAACAAAGTCTCCTTCACTCATGCTGCCAAACATACCCTCGTAAAACTGACTATCCTGCCGATCCTTGACTTCGGTGATGTCATTTACAAAATAGCCTCCAACACTCTACTCAGCAAATTGGATGCAGTCTATCACAGGGCCATCTGTTTTGTCACCAAAGCCCCATTTACTACCCACCATTGCGACCTGTATGCTCTCGCTGGCTGGTCCTCGTTACATAATCGTCGCCAAACCCACTGGCTCCAGGTCTTTGCTAGGTAAAGCTCCGTCTTATCTCAGCTCACTGGTCACCATAGCAACACCCACCCGTAGCACGCACTCCAGCAGGTTTATTTCACTGGATATCCCCAAAGCCAACACCTCCTTTGGCCGCCTTTCCTTCCAGTTCTCTGCTGCCAATGACTGGAACGAATTGCACAAATCACTGAAGTTGGAGACTTATATCTCCCTCACTAACTTCAAGCATCGGCTGTCAGAGCAGCTTACCGATCGCTGCAGCTGTACACAGCCCATCTTTAAATAGCCCATCCATCCAACCAACTACCTACCTCATCCCTATATTTATTAAAGTTTTTTTTCTGCTCTTTTGCACACCAGTATTTATACTTGCACATCCTCATCTGCACATCTATCACTCCAGTGTTAATTGCTAAATTGTAATTACTTCGCCACTATGGCCTATTTATTGCCTTACCTCCTTACTTCATTTGCACACACTGTATACAGATATTCTATTGTGTTATTGACTGTACGTTTGTTTATCCCATGTGTAACTCTGTTGTTGTTTTTGTCGCACTGCTTTGCTTTATCTTGGCCAGGCCGCAGTTGTAAATGAGACCTTGTTCTCAACTGGCCTACCTGGTTAAATAAAGGTGAATATTTTTTTTATTTTTTTTACTCATCCCAAACTATCTCAATTGGATTGAGGTCGGGTGATTGTGGAGGCCAGGTCATCTGATGCAGCACTCCATCACTCTCCTTCTTGGTCAAATAGCCCTTACACTTTTTGTATATGTGGCAGTCAGCAGATAGTGTGTAAAAGGCAATGGGTTGTCTGTCCAGATTTAAGATAGCACAACGTTACTAACCCGAGAACTCAACAGTCTAACTGCATTCACAATGACAAACACTATAATGTGCTCCTTTCCATACATGTGACTTTCTGTAGATAGTAAACCCACAGGATGTCGCATGCTGAGGTCGCACCCAAACGGACCTTTTATTTAACCCTTATTTTACCAGGTAAGTTGACTGAGAAACATTCTCATTAACAGCAACGACCTGGAGAATAGTTACAGGGAAGAGGAGAGGGGATAATTAGATGACCGTGATGGTATGAGGGCCAGAGTGGGAATTTAGCCAGGACACCGGGGTTAACACCCCTACTCTTACAATAAGTGCCATGGGATGTTACGTGACCACAGAGAGTCAGGACACCAGTTTAACGTCCCATCCGAAAGACGGCACCCTACACAGGGTAATGAGATTTTTTTTAGACCAGAGGAAAGGCAGCCTCCTACTGGCCCTCCAACACCACCTCCAGCAGCATCTGGTTTCCCATCTAGGGACCGACCAGGATCAACCCTGCTTAGCTTCAGAAGCAAGCCAGAAGGGTGGGATGCTGCTGGCCTTAGTCATAATACTGGGCTTATAGATAAGTCCCACAAAGACAAGTTTGTATCAGGTTAGAAAAACAGTAGCATATAACAAGAGACTATTCTTTAAGCAGTAAAACACGGGATAGCATGAATAATTATTACATTTTCCATGACACCTGATGAAAAGAAAATGGGATGGGATATCACTGCAGAATGCTGTGGTAGCTATGCTGGTTAAGTGTGCCTTTGAATTCTAAACAAATCACAGACAGTGTCACCAGCAAAGCACACCCACACCTCCTCCATGCTTCACGGTGGGAACCATACATGCAGAGATCATCCGTTCACCTACTCTGTGTCTCACAAAGATACGGTGGTTGGAACAAAAAATCTCAAATTTGGATTTATCAGGCAAAAGGACAGATTTCAACCAGTCTAATGTCCATTGCTCATGTTTCTTTGCCCAAGCAAGTCTCTTCTTCTTATTGTTGTCCTTTAGTAGTGGTTTCTTTGCAGCAATGTGACCATGAAGACCTGATTCACGCAGTCTCCTCTGAACAGTTGATGTTGAGATGTGTCTGTTACTTGAACTCTGAAGCATTTCAATTTCTGAGGCTGGTAACTAATGAACTTATCCTTTACAGCAGAGGCAACTCTGGGTCTTCCTTTCCTCTGGTGGTCCTCATGAGAGCCAGTTTCATCATATAGCTTGATGGTTTTTGCAACTGCACTTGAAGACATTTTAAAAGTTCTTGAAATGTTCTGCATTGACTGACCTTAACGTCTTAAAGTAATGATGGACTGTCGTTTGTCTTTGCTTATTTGAGCAGTTCTTGCCATGATATGGACTTGGTCTTTTACCAAATAGGCCTAACTTCTGTATACCACCCCTACCTTGTCACAACACAACTGATTGGCTCAAACGCATTAAGAAGGAAAGAAATTCCACAAATTAACTTTTAACAWGGCACACCTGTTAACTGAAATGCACTCCATGTGACTACCTCATGAAGCTGGTTGAGWKAATGCCAAGACCGTGCAAAGCTGTCATCAAGGCAAARRGTGGCTACTTTCAAAATTCATTTTTTGGTTACTACATGATTCCATATGTGTTAATTCATAGTTTTGATGTCTTCACTATTATTTTACAGTGTAGAAAATAGTAAAATTAAAGAAAAACCCTGGAATGAGTAGGTGTCCAAACTTTTGACACACCTACTGCAACCATTTAAACAACTGCATTAGCATAAGAAGCAAAATGTATTTTACTTACTGATTTACAAGTGGATATTTTCTGTCCAAAAATATTTATTCCGCACTGGAATCAAAACTGTTCTCACTCAGAGCCCTCATCTATTCGTTCTGTCACTCTCCTGGTCAATTTCTGCAATAATCTCATCCAAATTTATATACTTCGATATAGCTTTCCACTCTTATTAGCCATGTTTTACTTTTWCAGTTTTGAGAAAAGTTTGTAGAAGAGAACGAACCTCTGCGTAACATAAACTACCGTGCGTCCTGTTTGCGTTCACCTGAAAATGAACATGGTTGCGCACAGCTCAAATCAAAACAAATTTTATTGGTCACATACACATGCTAGACGATGTTATTGCGAGTGTAGTGAAATGCTTTAGGTAAATAATGTACTTACATTCAACTCTTACATGATGGCTGTTTGTCGTACAAAAGGCGTTCACATACTGCTGGAAAGCCCAGCTCATTGGCTATCTAGCTAGCTATGTTCCAAAACAATAGGTGATTGGACCAAGACACTGTCAATCAAGTGAACACTCGTCTCATTAGTGCGTAATGATAGCTGACCCAATTGACGTGTTGTGTAGCCAATACGTAATGTAAAATGATGAAACAAGTTTGGTTTGCTTTTTAGAGTGTCTGAGGATTGCACAGAAACCGAACTTGACCGGGTTAAACAACGTTTTGCCGATTTAGATTTTTTGAATTGTTTTGTTGCAAGTTGAAAGAGTCGGAATTCATGCAAAACGCTGTATAAAACATGGATCACATTTTATCTCTGGGACCCTCAGGATGACAAATCAGAGCAAGATTACTGAATTGTAAGTACATTATTTACCTTCAGAGGTGAATGTMTCAAACCAGTTGCCTTGATAAGTGTTTTGTTGTTGTGCACTATCCTCAAACAATAGCATGGTATTTTTTCGCTGTACTAGCTACTGTAAATTGGACACTGCAGTAAGATTAACAATYATTTAAGTTAAGTTTTCTGATGATATAAGACCTGTCCATGTCCCGGAAAGTTGGCTGTTGTTTACAACGCCATTCTAGTCACATATAGCATATTGAGCAGCAACTGTCCCGATTTCGGGATTCTGTAGTTAAGGGAAGTTAAGTTAAAGGAAAAGTATTCCAAAAGTAACAAAGTAATCAGATTACATTATTGAATTTGGGTAATCCAATAGTTACATTCCTGATTACAATTTTGGACAGGTAACTGAGTAACTAACAGATTACATTTAGAAATGTATCTGTATCTACTATAATGATAGTTTGTTGCCTTGATAAATCTACCCATACTGTACAAATAAGATGGATATACTTGAAGATATATTATAAATGCATGAAGATAACCATGCATTTCATATATTTTGTATACACAAGAACAAGGTTCAAGTGAAAATGCTAATGCACTGTAGACCAGTACTGATTTTCTGCATGTATCAAATGCTAACATAGTCAAATTAAATGCTAACTTATCAAATGTTAACAGTCATAGCATCAGTGCTAAGCTGGCTCATTACAATACGAGGGCCATGCTCTTGTCTCCGATGGCCCCCAGGTATTTGGCATAGCTGTAGTAGGTGGTCCTGAGGTGGATGTGATCGTGGGTCTCTGCGGTCTCCACCACCTGCTGCCACTGGCCTGATGCCTGGTAGAACTTGTTCAGGGGGTTGAAGCGCCCGCAGCACTTATTACAGCTTCTCTGCATCCTCCTGTGGGGCCATTGGAAGTCTAGTAACACTTAAGATTAGAGGCATTATCCATAGGTAAGAAGTTATTCTGTAATGATGATCTTAAAGACAGTACACATGTAGTGTTTTAGTATGGACAGATATACTACTAATGACATCATTAATTTATAAAGACAAAAGTGGTAAATACTCCATAATAGCATGTACTTACTACACTATACTTTTTACACTATTACAGGGTAATCACATAGGTGATGCTACTGATACAAGTACTAGGTGCCGACAGTATATGTGGTAATGATCAAATTAAACAACCTCTAATTGACCATTATTTTACTCTATGTGCCAGGTATGACAATACCTGGCTAAGGAAATGAATTGAAAATKAGGTGAAGCTACCATTAAATGCTATGATCACCTACTGCTTGGTTGGTTTTCTTACCAGCTTGCCCAGCTGCAGTGTAACGATCTTCGTTGGGAGAAAGAGAGGAGGACCAAAGCGCAGCGTGGTAAGTGTTCATGATGAATATTTAATGGAAYAAACCTGAACACTGAAATACAAAACAATAGTGAACGAACTAAAACCGAAACAGTTCCGTGTGGAACACACAGACACGGAAGACAACCACCCACGAAACCCAGGTGAAAAAAGGCTACCTAAGTATGATTCTCAATCAGAGACAACTAACGACACCTGCCTCTGATTGAGAATCATACMAGGCCAAACGAAAAAACCAACATAGAAAAACGAACATAGATAACCCACCCAACTCACGCCCTGACCACACTAAAACAAAGAAATAACAAAGAACTAAGGTCAGAACGTGACATGCAGGGCCAGTACCGCCACMCTGGCCTCCAGTTTAGGCTCGGTCTCGGCCTCCCGTAGTGCCCGCACTGCCCTGGCATTACCCGTGTTCCCCAGACACACCCGGGCCACATGATGGCGGTTCTTCACACACATCCTCGCCGTGTCCTCCTATTCTGCCTCACTGCAGAGAAAGAGGAGAGACATTTTGTTTGATCATAGACGTTAGAGGGAAACATTTTGTTTGATAAAGTATATTAGGAATAAGATAAGATCAGCAACCATAATGCAATAGAGAATGGAAAACGATTGACTAACATAGCATTGGAAAAAGGAAAACATTGTAAACCACTTCCTTTCTGATTCAAGGTCATTCAGTAAAACGTTGAAAGTATTTGTAATAGTTATTTGATTTCTTGCATATACAGGTCAGCCATTGATTTCTGGCACACTGCCCAGGCTCCACTTTCAACATCGAACCAAATCAACATCTCTAAATCTCTTCTAAACCGCTTTAACACATAAACATTGATTTAAATCACAGACAGCGGTATGAATCTGTGCGTGGGAATCCAGACCCAGAGCTCAGGGCAGGAAGCCAAGCCTTGGATATATGCTCGCCACGGGGGATTAGGCATAGAAGAATGATTGCAGGGAGATCCAACTCAACTCTCTCACAAACACACATGCWTGCACACACACACTTATTCTCTCTCTCGCTCTCTTTCTCATCTACGTCAACCTCAATCCCCCATTCACTCAGCCACCATTCCAGATTCCACACCCATCTGGACCCTATTTGTGTTCCCCCTCCTCCAACTTCTCTCTTTAGCTGATACAGATGTGGGTTTGTTTATTAAAGTTAGGCAACAGGAAATTCCCGGAATCTTTAGGGGCCTTGGTACTCACTGGCGGGGAAAAATGAGGCCAAGCTTGCCTTGCAGAGACCCATGCTATGTAGCACTGCACTTGCAGCCAAAAGCCTGCTCTCTATGGCCACAGCCCCTCAAATCCCCAAGGCTCTATCATTCTCTGAATCCACGTCTCACACAGATCTTTCAGAGCCAAAAAATAACTATAGTAGGTTTGGCGACAAAGAGAGAAAGACAGAGAGAGAGTAGGTAAACAGACAGAGATAGAGAGATAGAGAGGGTTTAGGATAAAAAAAAGGACAGAGGAGAGGGTCCGCCTTTTGCCCCCCTCTGACCGTTTTCCTATCAGGAAACGCATCCTGTTGCTGGTCGGGCTGTGGGGGCCAGTGTGTTTGTCGYTGTCACACACACACAGGCAGAAGAAGAGCTGCAGCATCTGGAACGCCACTTAGGCTCTATGGGCTGTCCTCTCTAAGTGAGTCTCAGGAGCGCACATTCTCACACACAGAGTGAGGGAGGGAGTTGTCTGGTCAAACCTGTTGGAGCCACAGACTGATATCTCCCACCCCGAACCCTTTATTCGAATCATTTTTTGACCGCTGGGACTGAGCTGTACCAGGAGCACCGACTCTTCCCAGAGAGAGAGCAGGAGCACCATCTCTTCCCAGAGAAAGAGAGAGAGCAGGAGCACCACTCTTCCCAGAGCGAGAGAGAGCAGGACTCACCAACTCTTCCCAGAGAGAGAGAGAGCAGGAGCACCAACTCTCTCCCAAGAGAGAGAGCAGGACACCAACTCTCCAGACGAGAGAGAGCAGGATCACCAACTCTTCCCAGAGAGAGAGAGAGCAGGAGCTCAACTCTTCCCAGAGAGAACGACGAGAGAACAGGAGCACCAACTCTTCCCAGAGAGAGAGGGCAGGAGCACCAACTCTTCCCAGAGAGAGAGAGCAGGACACCACCTCTTCCCAAGAGAAGAGAGCAGGAGCACCAACTCTTCCCAGAGAGAGAGAGAGAGCAGGAGCACCAACTCTTCCCAAAGAGAGAGAGAGCAGGAGCAGCAACACTTCCCAGAAAGAGAGATTGAGAGGAGGGACAAAATAATACTACAGCTTGCGCAGTGAGAAATCGCTCTTCCAGCTGACAAAGCCCTTTCTTGGTTAAGCCTCAGTGAGCTGTCAGTGAGCCACTGGCCCTTAGCAACACGATCCAGACGATCTGCTCTGCTGTTCTACTCTGCTTCTCCACTTTCCCACTACCCCTGGTGTAGAGTCTGAAGAAAAAAACACAGAAGAACGAAGAAAGAAACTGAAGGGAAAAAGAGACAGGCGCCTACACAGAGAAGAAAATAACTTGAAACTGCAGAGAACCAACGGTGAGGAGGGCAGCCAGAAGAAATCAGAAGTGGAGAGAAAAGGGGTGATAAAAGTGGAAAAGAGACGGTTGAAGAGAGAATAGCGAGGTTCGAGACCGAGAATCAAGCTGCAGCCAGTCACCAGAGCCAGTGGAATGGACCTCGGTGTCGGTCGGATTAACCCCTGCCTGCCCACTGTGCACTCCGAGGAGGAAGGCTGAACCAACCCACCTCCACCACCAAAAACAAATGAGGATGAACGGAGATGTTCTTTAGCTGAGCTAACAACACGTTCCCTTTTTTCTTCAGCGGTGCGACTGCCTGGGGTTAGCATTAGCAGCTAGCTGACTGGCAGTGGAGGAGGAGGAGAACCGGGGTGCCCCAAGCGCCGCTGGTGTTGCTGCCCAGGAGAGGCAGGGCAGCACGGGAGAGGAAGAGGGGGACGAAGAGAGGGAGGAGGTGGGGGAGGGAGAGGTGGCGGGCGGGCAGCGGTGCATGGCCGTGCAGCGGCTGGTGGCGGTGGCGGTGATGGTGGCCCTGCTGTCCCTGGTACTCAACAACGTGGCAGCTTTCACCCCCAGCTGGGTGCTGCAGGCCCTGGAGGATGGACGCAAGCGCAACGTGGGGCTGTGGAGGATGTGCACTGTCATGACTGGAGGAGAGAGGGACCGGGATGAACCTGGGGCTGGGGGGGGCGGGAGGAGAGGTCAGGGGACTCAGATGCCGTGTGAGGGTCTGGGCTGGGGCTCGGAATACACAGGCTACCAGGAGTCCCGTAGCACCGTCAAATGTAATGTGTGTTTGTGTTTCATGAGTGTGCTTCATTCCAAAACCCATAGTTAAGAGTGCGCCTAATTGATGTGCATGTATGGGTAGGATGGATACTGTAGGCCTTTTGGGCTCCTGAGTGGCGCAGCGGTCTAAGGCACTGCATCTCAGTGTTAGAGGCGTCACTACAGACCCTGGATCGATTCCAGGCTGTGCACAATTGGCCAGGCGTCGTACAGGTTAGGGTTTGGCCGGGGTAGGCCTTCATTGTAAATAAGAATTTGTTCTTAACTGACTTGCTTAGTTAAATAAAGGTTAAATTAAATAAATAAATAGCAAAATAAGAGGCAGCATGATCCAGACCCCCAGGCCAGCTGCATAACAAGCAGCGGCAGTCCAGGGGACCTCATTCAGTGATAACAAATAGCAATAATAATAACAAACAAAAATAACTGTCAGAAATCATAGGGCATTAGTCTACAAATGCAAAAACAATGTTGATTTGCAGTGAATACATCAGTTCATTAAGCCCTTGATAAAGGCTACACACAAAGATGCATCATTGTAATGACATTGATCAGCTCAGCTCATGAGTGGTTTTTTGATATGACACATTGGACTCTGATATCAACAGGTGTCATCACATGATTTTGCCCTAATGTCTCTGGTTTAGTTTGAGATAATAACTTGTCATATTCATAATTTCTCCCTCCAGTGCAGTTTGACATGATGCGAGCGTGTAACCTGATGGCCACAGTGGCGTTGACGGCCGGTCAGCTGATCTTCCTGCTGGGCCTGATGGAGCTGCCCTTTGTCACCCAGGACTCCCAGTGGTGGGAGGAGGCCATCGCCGCACTCTTCCAGTTGGCCAGTGAGTACTATACATCCACACCAATATGTTGAATACACTGCACAACATGACATATAGCCTAGCCTAAAGTCAGCAACCTCTGGTCCGCGGACCGGCACTGGTCCCTAGAATGAGGTTTACCGGTCCTTGAGATCGTTAGGTGTACCTGATTATTATAATTTTTTTCTCAAGTGATAGTTTTTAATTTCGGCAGTCCTCCAAAAAGGGAAGGAAGGGTAATAGCTTGCCAGTCATTGGCACAAAAAAATGGTTGAGAAACAGTAACACTGGCCTACACCGTGACTCTGACATGATGTGGCAGTCCCAGTAGAGTGGAAACCAGACACCTACAAGCCTGGACATAACCACTGCAGCGGGTCAAGCACAGAGTTGAATTCGATGTGAAATTTGATAAAAATATACATGCCATGGACATTTTTGTTCCATTTTTCCAAAACACTAATGAGTGTGGAGGCCAGCAGACACCTAAACATAAGTGAGAGACAACAACACTAAAAAACACCTATTACACGTGTCTGACTTTTGATTTCAACTTTGAAATGTTCAATAGAGTCACTTGAGGCTTTTCTGAGCATTCCTCAGATCTAAAAATGGTCACAGTGTGTTGCTGCAAAGAAACATAAAAGTCCCTTGTTGTTCCCCAGTAGAGCACAAAAGAGGAACCCTTGGAGCTTAGAGGATTGGCTTGAGGACAAAATGCATAAATAAATCCAGAGCAACCAAACAAAACAATCTGGGGGGTGACTAGGAAACAGAAAAGGGAAAAAAAAGACTAGAATCAGCCCTTATCGTTCCAAGAAGGAATTTTCTTGGAAAGTCAATTAAAGACGATAACAACCAGGAATAGCAATGGGAAGAAAGAGAGGAGGTGGGCGGTAAGGGCAAATCAAGACCCCTCTCCTTCATCCATCCCAGGGGGTTGTGCGGCAGTGTGGGCATGGCCTTGTCCCAGTGCCCCTTTTGAGGAAGTGTGACGTTGTCACATTTTGTTGAGCTTGTTGTTTAGGGATGTCAGCCCCGGGTAGTATTGTGGCACAGCAGGCGCAGCATCCAAGGGTCTGATGGCTAAATATAGCAGGCCGTCAGTCTGGGCTGGTGGGCCGGCCGGAGTTCCAGCGAGCCAGGGAGCGACTGTCGGGCGCCAGGATATCCCTGTTCAGGACGAGGAAATGCCTGCGACTACCTGTTATGCAAACCCCGAGCAGAGGAGGAAACAGGGGGAGAGCAGACACGAAAGACAGTTCGACAGGGACTGACTGTGTTCTGGAAGTGAGGGTGTGTGTGTATATGTGTGTGCGCGTTCGTGTGTGTGTGTTGGGTTAGTTGGTAGATTAATGCTGTAGGGTGGGGACAGCCGCTGTCCAGATAATCTTGGCCTAGCTTTTATGCCTGTTTACAGAATGTTCAGGAACAGGGGCAAATACAGGGTCCCCTCTCGATGCTAGCTTCTTCGGCAGGCATCGCCGGGACTTTTATCTGAAGGTCTTAGATGGGACCCACCCAAATAATCACTGATTCCCTTCCAAAAGAACCCACTGAGACAAACTATTGTTTGGCATGCTATAAAGTGTCTCTCGTGGTAAAGGGATAATGCACCCCCAAAATAAAAATCATGAAACTCCTGTCATTTTGGTGAAACCCTATGTTCTATCTGTGGGTAAAATACAAATTTCCCCCATGATTTAACTTCGATATGGTCCGTCTGTGAAATTAGTAAATTGTGTATCATAGCTAGAGTGCATTCGGAAAGTATTCAGACCCCTTGCCTTTCCACATTTTGTTACGTTACAGACTTATTTTAAAATGAATTAATTTGTTTTTCCCCCTCATCAATCTACACACGATACCCCATAATGACAAAGTCAAAACATGTTTTTAGAAATGGTTGGAAAAATGGCAAAAAACGATTACAGCCTTGAGTCTTCTTGGGTATGACGCTACAAGCCTGGCACACGTATTTGGGGAGTTTCTCTCATTCTTCTCTGCAGATCCTCTCAAGCTGTCAGGTTGGATGGGGAGCGTCGCTGCACAGCTATTTTCAGGTCTCCCCAGAGACGTTCGATCGGGTTCAAGTCCGGGCTCTGGCTGGGCCAATCAAGGACATTCAGAGACTTGTCCCGAAGCCACTCCTGCGTTGTCTTGGCTGTGTGCTTCGGGTCATTGTCCTGTTGGAAGGTGAACATTCTGAGTGCTCTTGAGGAGGTGTTCATCAAGGATCTCTCTGTACTTTTCTCCATTAATCTTTCCCTCGATCCTGACTAGTTTCCCAGTCCCGGCCACTGGCATTCAGGCCAATCTTGGTTTCATCAGACCAGAGAATCTTGTTTCTCATGGTCTGAGAGCCATGTGGGCTGTCATGCCTTTTACTGAGGAGTGGCTTCTGTCTGGCCACTCAACCATAAAGGCCTGATTGGTGGAGTGCTGCAGAGATGGTTGTCCTTCTGGAAAGTTCTCCCACCTCCACAGAGGAACTCTGGAGCTCTATCAGAGTGACCATCAGGTTCTTGGTCACCTCCCTGACCAAGGTCCTTCTCCCCTGATTGCTCAGTTTGGGCAGGCGCCCAGCTCTAGGAAGAGTCTTAATGGTTCCAAACTTCTTCCATTTAAAATTGATGGAGGCCACTGTCCTCCTGGGGACCTTCAACACATTTTTTGGGTACCCTTCTGTGCCTCGACACAATCCTGTCTCGGAGCTCTACAGAAAATCCCTTCTACCTCATGGCTTGGTTTTTGCTTTGACATGCACTGTCAACTGTGGGACCTCATATAGACAGGTGTGTGTCTTTCCAAATCATGTCCAATCAATTGAATTTACCACAGGTGGACTCCAATCAAGTTGTAGAAACATCTCAAGGATGATCAATGGAAACTAGATGCACCTGAGCTCTATTTTGAGTCTAATAGCAAATGGTCTGAATACTAACGTAAAKAAGGTATGTTTTTTGTTTGTTTWAWWAWTTKSMAAAAAAWWWWWWRRAAAAMCYKKTTTTKSYTTKKYMWTWWYKGKWWTKKKGGKWRRWTWAAWKRRGRWTTTTTTAAAATATGTAATACMTTTTAGAATAAGGCTGTAATGTAACAAAATGTGAAAAAAGGGAAGTGGTCTGAATACTTTCCGAATGCACTGTACATGTTTCTTGTCACTGGAGATAGGGGATAACACACTATCACATTTGATAACGCTATTAAAACAATTACCTGCACTCCAAATCAGCCAATAGATGGTATAGGCATTCTTGTCTAGAACACATCCATCCGATCATATCGTTATGAAAAAGTATATACTTTGCTTAGACGTGCCCAATCTAAACAGTGTACCAAATTATTCAACCCAATTTCTCCTTCAAGTATCATCTCGCAATGCGCCCTGTGTGTCTGTGGGAAATGTTTGTTGTTGCCATAGCAACATACTCTGCACTAGTGTTTTTTAACACCGTTAATCATAGGAATTAGGTGTTTGGGGTGGATTATCCCTTTAATACAATGGCAGATTAATTAGGTATGGATATCTATGGCGGTCGTTGGAAGCTGTTTTCAAAAACAGGCCGTCTATTATAAACGCCCTCACACATGTTGACATTAGTAAGAATAGTGACACGACTAATGAGCCAGACAGACACATACACACCTACTTCCACCAGCTAAAAATACATGCTGCTGGAAAAATGGCATCTTCCTTTGTACTCAAATGCCACTATCTGAAGACTTCACCATATTTGATCAACAAGACTGAGCAAAACAATAGATGACTTGCGATGACCCTTGGTGAGGACTTCATAGCAGAAGAGATAACAATGGTTACTAGGTATCAGTGTTCCCAAGGCTACTCATTGCCTTATTATACACTGAGTATCCAAAACATTAAGAGCACCTGCTCTTTCCATGACATAGACTGACCAGGTGAATGCTATGATCCCTTATTGATGTCACTTGTTAAATCCACTTCAATCAGTGTAGATAAAGGGGAGAAGACAGGTTAAATAAGGATTTTTAAGCCTTGAGACAATTGAGACATGGATTGTGTATGTGTGCCATTCAGAGGGTGAATGGGCAAGGCAAMAGATTTAAGTGCCTTTGAACGGGGTATGGTAGTAGATGCCAGGCGCACCGGTTTGTGTCAAGAACTGCAACGCTTCATGCTCAACAGTTTTCCGTGTGTATAAAGAATCGTCCACCAACCAAAGGTGGGAGGCATTGGAGTCAACATGGGCCAGCATCCCTGTGGAACACTTTCGACCCCTTGTTGAGTCCATGCCCCGACGAATTGAGGCTGTTCTGATGACAAAGGTGGGGGGGATCCTGGATGCTGATTGGTTGATAAACGTTAGTTATTTTCAAGAATCCTGGGGTAATGCCTGATAACTTTACATTTGAATAATCAATGCACATACACTGTCCCGCAGCCCAGCCAGGCAATTCATGAACGTAATCTCCACTGGAAGAAAATCGAGACATTATTTACAATATGTTTAAAACCAGCAAGCTCAGTGATTTCCCAGCATTCCCAATGCCTTYACTTAATCTAGGCTCAAGTGTAAAAGGCCTTCATTTCCTGAGTTCGGTTCAGTTTAGTATACCTCCACCACTCAGCAATTCATCCCTCGTTCCTCTCCTCCCCCACTGAGAATTGGCCTGTCTCTCTCTCTGCTGTGAATGGGAGTTATTTTTACCAGCAGCCAGTCTTTCTCGGGAAAGAATGCTCTGTTTGCGTTTTCAGATGAGCCAAAAACCTCAGCTATCACATGCAGACAGTGGGATAACAATATCCAATTCCATTCAGTGATATCTCAACACTGCTATCGGCAGAAGGTCTGAGCCTTGGCTGAGTATAACACCGGCCCGTTTTCACCCCTTGAGACTGATATGCTCAGGAATGTGTGACGGAATGGAGAGAGTCAAGATCAGAGGGTCAAAGGTGAAGGGTTAGAGATTCATGTGCGTTTAAGATTCAGGTTTAAACTCTGTTGCACTTAAGCCGGGGGGGTTACAGCTGGCACCATGCCCAAACTGTGGCCTTGGCAGTTGTGTCTCCCCTACACAACGGGGCATTGGCACAACTAAAACAAAATATACCAGGGGAAAATGTGCTTCTTTCTGGAGGGATAGAAAAGCAAGTCAAAAGCGATAGGCGGTGTCAAAGGAAAGCCCCAAAAATGGTCAAAGACTCCAGTCACCCAAGTCATAGACGGTTTTCTCTGCTACCGCACGGCAAGAGGCACTGGAGCACCAAGTTTAGGACCAAAAGGCTCCTTAACAGCTTCTACCCACAAGCTACAAGACTGCTGAACAATTAATCAAATGGCCACCGGATTATTTACATTGACATCCCCCCCATTTGTTTTTTTTACACTGCTGCTACTCGCTGTTTATTATCTATGCACAGTCACTTCACCCCTACCTCCATATACAAATTACCTCAACAAACCTGTAACGGTACCCCCTGTATATAGCCTCGTTATGGTTATTTTATTGTGTTACTTTTGAATATTTTTTACTTTGTGTATTTGGTAAATATTTTCTTAACTCTTTCTTGAACTGCACTGTTGGTTAAGGGCTTGTAAGTAAGCATTTCACGGTAAGGTCTACACATGTATTCGGCGCAGATGACAAATAAAGTTTGATTAGATTTTGATTTGATATCAATTGGAGATCAATTGTAAGTAATCAGTAAGGTAGTGAATTTCCAGGACATTGACTAAGTATGATAAGATAATAAGTGGTTCAGTCAATCAGGGCTCTATTGTGCGACCATTTTACTTGCACTTGTGGCTACATATTTTGCTRTGCGACCTGGAATTAGAAATTAGGAGCACCAGTGCGCCTAGAAAAATTCAAGATTCTAGCTTTATTACATCAAATATTTTTCCTTGTGCTCAAATATTTCTGGGTGCGGCAAAATGGTTCAACTTAGGCGCACACGGTACTCCTTCTAAAAAAAGTTCAAGGTAGTGTTCTGTCAGTGTCTTTCGGACTGCCTGATAGATATTGTCAAACGTCCCAATAGAGGGGGGAGGGGGGGGGGGGAGGAAGGAAGGATGGAAAGAGGAAGAAGAGGAAGGAAGCCAGAGAGATTAGACTGTGCCAAAAAAAAAAGCGGTTCACACAGCCCACCCAGCCTGGAGCCCCAGCACTGGGGAAGTGAGGGGCTTTATGGTTTCTTAGAAAAGGAGTCAGGGAGACACACACAGACGGACAAACACTTGCACTCAAATGCAGACACACCTTCACATAAGACACATACACACACTCATAAGTCACACAGGCATATATACAATTACCTACTGACATCCTCTCATAAACAAAGACCGGCTTACGAATCGGAATGACCCATAGAGAGAGAGAGCCAATTACACAACACTTCAACGCTAGTCCAGCACTGGCACTGGCGTTCTGACCTGCCACAGGAAACTGACTGATTCAAATCCTAATGGGCCATCATCCCATTTTCCAGCAATTATTTTTGGTGCCTTTATTTATACCAACTCTTGATTGGACATGCTCCCAGATGAGTGTTATTGATGAACTATTGACTGGCTCCTGGCATTACTTAAATCCATGAAATGCACTTCCTCTTTGAGATCTAGGTTAGTGGTCAATCCATTGTGGYTGATGGTTAATTTCAGTTACAAATGTTGTCATACTTTGTGGGAGAACAGGGTTGGTTGGGAGGAGAGGGGTAATAACCCCCGGGGTTATTTCACCAATTCATATCCAAACCTTAACAGTGTGATGGTGACCAAAAAAAGGCAAAAACAGAGAGCTAAAGTTTCTTGATGAACACTGAAATAGTTGACTCTTGTTGAGAATAGTATTCTCTCTTTTGTGATCTTCCTAACCTGGATCATAGTGGCGTAGGCTACAACAATGTGTTTTAAGATTAAATCAATAAGGAATTAAAATGTCCTTAAAACTTATTTGCATAGCTTTTGTGAGAAGTATGACATTTCCTTGTGTTTCCTTTGATGCTGAAATCTCAGAAGCCCTCCCAGAGAAAAAAAACCATAGATTGTTATTGCTCTTTTAAGTTGTGATGAAATGACTGATATACTGTCAATGCTGACTAGAATGAATCGTGAAGATTTTAGAAGAGTTAGCAACAGTGAGATTAGATTTTCCATCCCCTCTCCATTAACGTCACTGTTAAAGAAATTCAATTAATAAATACACATAGGCACTTGAAGAGCTACAGTATTTGTTTTAAATGACTCAGGTCTCATTGAATTAACCCTTCCCTGTCTCTCCCTCCCCAGGTTTTGTGCTGGTAATCGGCTTGGTGACGTTCTACCGGATCGGCCCGTACACGCACCTGTCCTACTCGTGCTACGTGGACATCGCCGCCTGCCTATTGGCCACTCTGGCCGCCGCCATGCTCATCTGGAACATCCTGCATCGCCGCGACGACTGCCTCACGCCCCGTGTCATTGTTATCAGCCGCTCGCTGGCGTCGAACTTCCACCCACGCCTCGACAACGACTAYGTGGAGTCGCCCTGCTGAGCACCCCTGAGCCCTGACCTCCATTCGTCAATAAGGACTACCTAACATGCTGAAGAACAGACAATGTTCTGACTGTCTCCTCATATTCTTATCCGAACAGGTGCCTCAATGAATGACTCTATAGAAGACACTTGTTTTGACGTGACTCTACCGGTGCTGGACAAACATACTTAAACGGTCGTACAGTTTTACATCTTCTCACGTGATGGCTATCATCTACACTGACTCATGGACTCAAATGCTGCCCTGGACTGAGTAATGCTCCTTGCTGCAAGGATAGTTTCTCCATAAAACCTCCATCTAAAATTCTGAATGAAAAGTCAGTGTTAAAAACCATAAGCTGTAGTGAATGTATCATTTTAGTAGACATGCTGTAAGCCAATTACTCAAAGGTGTGCTTGAAGGTTTGTTTGACCTGGAATTTGTAGAGAGAGAATTTGTATTTCCTCGGCAACACCCCCTGAAAACACCCTGGAAGAGATCAAGCTGGGTCTTGACATGTTTTGTTCTATGTGTACTTATGTAATAACATATATTTCCTGCATATTGTTTATCTTATTCTTAATATTAAAAGTGATTTAGGTTACAACTCTCTAGTTAGCATCGACTTGAAAATGAGTTAACCCCATCCAATACATTCAAAGTATACTTAAAAACTGTCGATTAGGTACCATCTTTCTACCTTCATCTTGAGAACACAGTGTTGTCAAGTGAAGTGTACGCACATTAATTCATTCTATCCAAACCACCAAAGGGTGTTTAATGGCAATTTGACAACACATTTTGCTCAGATCCTCAGACCTCAGGACATTCATTCATATTATGTACAGTCATTGATGATTTCAGATTGGCCCAACAGACACAGTAAATACCATAAACATTTGAGCTCATTTGGTAAGGACACTTTCCTTTTGATAATCTGCTCACTTGTGGTACATGTACTTAAATTAGTGGTATACAGTTGTATTAAAATCATATTGCTGCAAAGAAATCAGCCGTTTGTGGAGTAGTCACTTTCAAACCAAACAGTGAGTATGCATGAAAATAATAATAAATAAGACAAATGCAATAATGTCTAGTGTTGTCTTTTTAAATTACTGTTCTATTGTGTAGGATGTCCATGATTCTTATAAATTCTGGTATTTGTGGCAAGACAAAATATTGGCAACACAAAGCAAAAAACCCATGCAAAACTTCACAAACCATAATTTAGAGTAGATTTAGAGTATACAATTTAGAGTGAAGTTTCATTGTAGTTGGTGTTAGATTGGCTTTGATGTGACGGAAGGAAAGACATGAATTGCAGTGTAAGTCATCAGCTGACCCTAACTTAAGTCTCCTAACCCCAGCTTTTTATCAAAATTCCATTTTGCTTAGTGTTGCCAACTATCCATGACGATAGATCATTTTGGTCAAGGAATCCAATTCGGAGTAGTTTTGGTTCAATTGGTTAGTTTTGGTTCAAACACTTGCTGCCCACCCCCTGGCTTCACTGCCCTGGATTTGGTCACTATGGCTGCCCTTGCCATAGTTATACCCTGCATGACTCGCATACGACCAACAGCATTTGCTACCCCAGAGGGTTCTTCTAGGGCTGGCCCTGGAATGGATGACCGCTTTGTCATGATTCTGTACATGCACCTGAGGATCTGCACCCAGGTAAGAAGACATGATACCTAAGACTGAAGTTTGATTCTGATGCATTGTCTTAATTTAATAATATAACTACTGCAATACGTCTCTCACATCTCACTGGAGGGGAAGAACTGACAACCTGCCCAAGCTGGAAAACGTTTTCCTGGCTAAGGAGGAAAGACTGGACCAATGCACTGGCTTACTAACAAACATCATTGATAAGGCAGAGGAGCTGCGGCCCAAGGGGGACGAGGTGTTTGACCGAGCCCAGAAGCTGCAGGCCACCTGGAGAGTCTGTGCTGGAAGGTGGAGCACACAGAGGAGGTGGAGGAAGAGGCACACAGGGGCTCGTCCAGTGGTACCACGAGCAGTATGGCAGCCTGGAGGATGAGGAGGTGCAGGTGCTTGGAGGAGATGAAGGAGCAGAAGGAGGTGGTCTTGGAAGAGGCGACCAAAGAGGAGAAGGATGACTGAGTAGGTGAAGCAGAGAAGAGCATAGAAGAGACGGGGAAGTGCCCCAATATTCCTTTGCCATTGATTGTTTTCAATAAATAAATATTTAGTGTAACTAAAAGTATACAGGCCGCCTGTCATTTTTCGTGGTGGTTTTCTTCAAACATATACTTTTTATTAAATTCTATGAGRGAGGGTAATGGTTAGAAAATACTTAAAGTTACTGGATTATCTTAAAAAACTGTGGCAAGAGTCTAAAAACTCAAATGCATTAGGGCTTACGGATGAAAGATGAACACAATACATTACAGTTGTAAAAGTAATTTGCCTATGGTACACAGTGGTCCTCTTGATCTACACCCAAGTGTTTCCTATAGCTAATCTAGAGAAAAGGCTCCATATTGTATCAGGCAATACTGAGACAGTTGACCCTAAATTAAGCTTATAGTGAAGGGTAAAGTGCTTTGAAGGAGTCACGCATCTACAAATAATTATATGAAGTAGCCTATACGTTAACTATATTTATAGGCTAACTCACAATCACAGATAAGCATTGTCAAAATACCAAGACATATTGTGTGACCTATTAAATAGGGTTAGACTAGTGTACATTTTTTCTCATAAAGTTATAGCTTTGCCTAAGAGATACAGTACAAAACTTGTGACTTCACTACAACAATCACTGTACTGGTGACCATTGCCATAATCAGTCTAGCTGTACTTCTGGAGACTTCTTTAAGTGTTTTTTCTGACTCGGTAATGGAAAAAATGCATTACCCCTGTAAATAGATGGACGATGGCAATGGAAATTTAGTAAATGAAAGCTTGTAGCGATAACCCTGTAGCGTATCACATGGAGTCAAGGACAACATGAATGACAGGAAATAGCACTAAAGTTCTGGACTGAGGAGAGACATTCCACACTGTAGCTGACATACTGTATCAGACATACTGCGGCAGTATGACATACTACTTCAGTATGTCTCAGAGAGAGAGGCAGTCTTCAAGGGGGTCTTCAACCTTTTCTTGTCCAGGGACCACTGCCCAGACAAACCCAGCGACCCAGGGACCCCCATCATACACTGAGTGTACATAACATTAGGAACACCTGCTCTTTCCATGACAGACTGACCAGGTAAATCCAGGTGAATGCTATAATCCCTTATTGATGGTAGTAGGTGCCAGGCACACCGGTTTGAGAGTGTCAAGAACTGCAACACTGCTGGGTTTTTCACGCTCAACAGTTTCTCGTGTGTATAAAGAATGGTCCACAACCCAAAAGAMATCRAGACAACTTGACACAACTGTGGGAAGCATTGGAGTCAACATGGGCCAGCATTCCCGTGGAACACGTTCAACACCTTGTAGGATCCATTCCCCGACGAATTGAGGCTGTTCTGAGGGTCAAAGAGGTGCAACTCAATATTTGGAAGGTGATCCTATTGTTTTTTACACTCAGTGCACGTTAATAAAACATACATTTTTTCACATGCCTTGTCTTATCATCAGGTGAATGGCAAGAAGAAGTAATCAACATTTGAAAATGAATAGATATGGTCGATAGTTTATTATACTTTTTACCTCCCCACATTATAATTAAGAGAGTAAACTCTAACATAGCCTATTCGATAGAAAGGTAACTCCAAACACCTTTTCGATAATAGCAGCCGTTTATTTGGTTAAACAAAGGCTAGCCAGGTATTGGTAAAAATGTTTYATGTATTACGTCAAGAAAGCTTACCAGCAGCCAGCGGCACTCAAGGGTGCTTTTTCAAAGCCTATGGCCGCGTTCCTCTGCCCAAGCGTTGCTGGCGCATGTCAAATCTTGATATTTTAGCTAATCACATCATGTTATAGCAATCTGATGCCTGACGGCACAGTTGATTATGTGGCACGAAACCAATGGTTGATGCATGCAACGTCTGAGCATGGGAATGCGACCACTGTCAGATACACCAGTAAGTAAATAGCTTCAATGAGTAAACTTAGATTTAAAAAAAAAAAAAATGATAAAAAAACAACCTATGGAACAGTGGGGTGTAACGATTTTCTTCCTGTGGTGAAGGTGAGGACCAAAATGCAGCGCGGCTAGTGTTCAACATATTTAATAAACAAAGAGACGAATACGTGAACACTATACAAAATACAAAATAACAAATGTGAAAACCGAGACAGACCTATCTGGTGCAGAACACAAACACAGAGACAGGAAACAATCACCCACAAAATCCCAACACAAAACAAGCCTCCTATATATGATTCTAAATCAGGGACAACAATTGACAGCTGCCTCTGATTGAGAACCATATTAGGCTGGACACAGAAACAGACAAACTAGACACACAACATAGAATTCCCACCCAGCTCACGTCCTGACCAACACTAAACAAGCAAAACACATAAGAACTCTGGTCAGGACGTTACATGGGGACTGTGAAGCAACACAAACATAGACACAGGCACAGACACATGCACACACACACACACACACGATAACATACGCACTATACACATACACATGGATTCTGTATATATGTGGTAGTGGTGGAGTGGGGTCCTGAGGGCACACAGTCTGTGAATGTATTGTAATGTTTTTAATATTGTAYAAACTGCCTTAATTTCGCTGGACACCAGGAAGAGTAGCTGCTGCCTTGTTAGCAGCTAATGGGGATCSATAATAAATGCAAATACAAATTAGTGTCATTTGCTCAATATTAGGAGTTGTGAAATAAAGTTGACATCATTACAAAGATGTTCTCCTATTTTCTACTGTAGGTATGTCATTCAAAATGTGTCTATTATGTTGTTGCTAGCGATATTCATAAAAACGTTGAAATTAAAAATATATTTTTCCATTTATTTTATTTTCGTATTATCATATTTTCATGGCCCCCCTGCAGTACGTCCGCAGACCCCCGCTTGAAAACCCCTGAGTTATATGAGTTTAGACTATGAATGACCGACCTATTAAGTTGAGGTATAGCTAATCTTATTAGGTATGCAAATGTTGGTCAACTAACCAACCTGCTTTAACTGGTTAACAAACGGTTAAATTCGTTCCAAACAGTAAAAGTATGTGACCAACAGAAAATACTTACTGTGCATGGAACGAGCGGACATTTTTCATTAAGAGCTTAAAAAACATGTGACAATAGCAAGCCTCTCGTATTATTGAACATGCAACTACTGTAATGAATTTGTGGGAAAGCACTGTTCTAAATAAGTACCTTACGCAAGCCATTTCATGTGACAGAGATGAACATCTCCGTCAGAAACTTAGAAAGAGGGAAAATGTACATTTGAAGCAACTAGGATGAGTTGTTAATATGACTAGGATTGTGCCTTTGGTTTCTGGACAACAAAAGAAAGCTAGCTTAGCTGTTGTTGTTAGCTGCTTTGTGCTGCTCCTGTTTTATGACTGATGAGATTTGTAAAATTCTGACAGAAATTGAATACCATTAAATTATGCAAATCAACCTACAGACTGATTAGCATGACATGTCAAATGTATTTTCTGTGGCTAATCGACTAACGGTTAACCCTTAATAACATCTCTAAATCTTATCAACTTAAAATGTTCATTAGAGTTACATAAAATATCCCATTAGCTGATCGTTTTATGCGCTGCTGTAAGGCTCAATTTGCATTTAGACTAGGATTAGAGTTGGTAGTATCAAACAATATAGGTTAGCCTATCTTTAGAAATACCTCATATTTGATCTGTTCTGAGTAAAGCAACACTGCTAGGAGTTTTTTTAAACATTTGAGTCATTTAGCAGACGCTCTTTTCCAGAGTGACTTACAGGAGAAATTAGGGTTAAGTGCCTTGCAAAGATGGATTTTTCACCTAGTCGACTCTGGGATTGGAACCAGCAACCTGTTGTTTACTAGCCCAAGACTCTTAACCACCTTGGCAGTGCAATGGTCATTTCGATGCAGATAAGCAGAATCATTTTTTTACAGGTTATTGGTCAGTGGTCACACAGAACAGGAAGTGCATCATCCTGTGGGTGGGGATACGCAGGAATCGAACACAATGCCTCCAGTGTCTTTCCTTTGAAAAAACATATTGGCAGTAAAAATAGCTGTCCTTGTGGAACTAGCTAGGATATGCTATTTCCCCTTATGTTTGTGTTTTCAGATGTATTTGAATATGAATACGTGCTCAAAGCAGTCCTCCTGGGGAAGTTAGGATTGGAGTGCCCAGAGTCACGTATTCCTCTATAGATGACACACACTCTCTGACTTATTTCTCTGTTTGGCTGAATGAATGGGATGGAAATGGCACTCCTTTAGAAACAAACAGGGACAAGGGATTTGTGTGTTACCATGTGTTTAGAGAAGCACATCCCCTTACCATAACACACAACACACATGCAAACGCACATGCGCGCACACACACACTGTCACGGCCATTAAAGGAAGAGGACCAAGGTGCAGCGTGGTGAGCGTACATTTTCTTTATTAAATCAAAATGACGCCGAACAAAACAATAAACACTCCACCAAGACAGGTGGAGAAAAGGGCTACMTAAGTATGGTTATCAATCAGAGACAACGATAGACAGCTGCCTCTGATTGAGAACCACACCCGGCCAAACACAAAGAAATACACAACATAGAACATAGAATACCTACCCCAACTCACGCCCTGACCAAACCAAAATAGAGACATAAAAAGTATCTCTAAGGTCAGGGCGTGACACACACACACGGGCTGGGAATTGCCAGGGACCTCAAGATACAATATTATCACGATACTTGGGCTGTCCCAGACTAAAAAAATCTTGGTCGACCGAGAGTTGTCCTGTTCTTTCGACCAATCAATTAGTCAAAATGTTTAACTTCTTATGGCTTGGTGGCGGTATTTCGACGTCTGGATGAGAAGCGTGCCCAAAGTAAACAGCCTGTTACTCAGGCCCAGAAGCTAGGATATGCATATAATTGGTAGATCTGGATAGAAAACAGTTTCCAAAACTGTTAAAATAATGTCTGTGAGTATAACAAAACTGATRTAACAGAACTTCCAGTCTGATGTCTTGAGATGTTGCTTCAATATATCCACATAATTTTCCTCCTCGTGATGCCATCTATTTTGTGAAGTGCACCAGTCCCTCCTRCAGCAAAGCACCCCCACAACATGATGCTGCCACCCCCGTGCTTCACGTTTGGGATGGTGTTCTTCGGCTTGCAAGCATCCCCCTTTTACCTCCAAACATAACGATGGTCATTATGGCCAAACAGTTCTATATTTATTTCATCAGACCAGAGGACATTTCTCTAAAAAGTACTCTCTTTGTCCCTATGTGCAGTTGCAAACAATAGTCTGGCTTTTTTATGGCGGTTTTGGAGCAGTGGCTTCTTCCGCTGACGGGCTTCAAGTTTATGTCGATATTGGACTCGTTTTACTGTGGAAGTAGATACTTTTTACCTGTTTCCTCCAGCATCTTCACAAGGTCCTTTGCTGTTGTTCTGGAACTGATTTCCACTTTTCACACCAAAGTACGTTCATCTCTAGGAGACAGAATGCATCTCCATCCTGAGCGGTATGACAGCAGCGTGGTCCCATGGTGTTATACTTGCGTACTATTGCTGATTTCTTTGATTTTCCCATGATGTCAAGCAAAGAGGCACTGAGTTTGAAGGTAGGCCTTGAAATACATCCACAGGTACATCTCCAATTGACTCAAATGATGTCAATTATCCTATCAGAAGCTTCTATTTTTTTTATTTTACCTTAATTTATACAGGTTTTCTAGTCATTGAAATAACATCTCTTTTCCAAGAGAGACCTGGTCCAATAGCAGCAGAGGGAACAGTGTTTCAGACAAAACAACTTACATACACTAACACAACATTAAACAAAACTATAAACACACATACAGTACAACAAAAACATTTTATGTTAATAACACAAACATCCTGACTAAAAAAAATTACACTCTTCTATGATATATACATCAATCAAGTGTTTAAACTCCACCAACGAAACTAGATCATCACATTTTAAAATGTTCAGGAGAGACAGGTCATATTTCTACCATGACCTGTTCGAAAATCAGAATGGGACCGTAATTGATATTTATTTACTGACCTGACTAAAAAAGAACAGAGATAAAATGGCATTTTACCCAATATGGCCTTATAAACCAGTGTATACCAGTGTTTAAGCCTACGCAAGGTCAATGGCGACCAGCCAACAGCGCTGTAGAGATCACAATGATGTGTTAGACGTTTCTGATTTGTAATGAACACGAGGGCTGCATGATACACTGAATCAAGTGCTCTCAGGGTAGTGGCTGAGGCCTGCATATATATCACTAAAATCTAAAACCGACAGTAATGTACATTGTACCAGCTCCTTCCTGGCCTCAAAAGAAAAACAAGCCTTATGCCGGTAATAAAATCCTATTTTCAGCTTGAACTTCCTTATCAAGTTCTCTACATGCACAGTGAAGCTCAGCTTATCATCAACCCACACACCCAAATATTTGTACACTTTAACTTGCTCTATAGTATGTCCAGCCAATGTAGCAATGACATGATTTGTAACATGCCTGGCATTTGAAAATACCATGCATTTTGTTTTACCCGAATTTAGAAACAGCTTTAAATCATACAGATTCTGTTGTATGATGTTAAATGCTCTTTGGGCATTTTCAAAAGCTAAAGATAAACTACTACCACTTGAATAAAGAACAGTATCATCTGCATAAAAATGAACATCCGCTGTTTCAATAAGATCCCCAATGTTGTTGATATACAAAATGAACAACAGTGGGCCCAAAATAGAACCTTGCGGAACACCTGAGCACACCTCTATGGACTCAGATTTACAACCATCCGCCATTACACATTGTGTACGATTTGATAGGTAATTTATAAACCAATCTAGAGCATGACCAKTAATTCCACAACATTTTAACCTTTGCACTAACACAGCATGGTCCACGGTGTCAAAAGCCTTCAACAAATCAATAAAAACAGACACACAATGTAACTTCTTATCAAGAGCACAGTGGATGTCATTTAAAACCTTCAATGTTGCTGAAACGGTGCTGTGGCCAGACCTAAAACCTGATTGCATTCCATTTAAGATGTTGTTTTCTTGGAAGTAGGTMTTTAGCTGCCTACTAACTAAGGACTCCAGTACCTTTGACAGTACAGACAATTTTGATATGGGTCAATAGTTGTCAAGTAGCGAGGGATCTCCACCTTTCAGGAGAGGCAGTACAAAAGCAGATTTCCATAACTTGGGGATTTCCTTAACATCGAGTGTAAGGTTAAAAATACATGTTAAGGGGGGAGCAATGGTGTCTGCAGCTAGGTGTAGGAGGCGGGGGTCTAGTTCATCAGGGACAGTGTATTTTTCTAAATACATTTCTTTCAGGGCTTTAAACACACTCTGAAACAGAGAAGGATGAAAATGAGAAACCTGGTGAAGGAGGCACATCACGGGTGATCAGGTAAAATTCATAGGGGCTCAATATACTTACCTTTTAAAAACTTCCTGACGCAACAAGAAAATAAATGCTGGTTCGGGCTTCAAGAATTGGCGGTTCTCTTCAGTTACATATCGTGTGTCGACCAACATTGTTTTGGAATGCCGTTGTATCTTTCTGCACCCAAGACCTTGTGCACTACTTGCCAAAATTTGGATGGATTTTTTACATTTTGTGAAGTAGATTTCAGGCTACGTGGTCTGCTTTCAATTGTACGCGATCCATAGCCACACCCATATTGAAGACGTTTAAAAAGCCTATCCAATCATCTGCCTAAAGCAGTCCCTCTTGCTTTAGCCCACATAGCATTTCGATTCCACTTATGATTTTTTGAGTAAGTTCCTAGTAAACCAAGGGTTCTCTCGCTCCTTAATCCTGATTTTTTAAAAGGGGCATGCCTATTGCATACATCCTGGAATTAGTACGGTTGTCGTTGGTGGAAGCGAGAAGAGGACCAAAGTGCAGCGGGTAATCGTATAAATAATTTAATAAAGAATGAATACTGAACAAACAACAAACCGACAAACGAACAGTTCTGTAAGGTGCAAACAAAAAAACACTAAAAACAGAAGATAACTACCCACAACCCATAGGGAAAACAGGCTACCTAAGTATGAGTTCTCAAATCAGAAGACAACGATCGACACCTGCCTCTGATTGAGAACCATACTAGGCCAAACACATAGAATATAAACGACTAGAACAAAAACATAGAAAAACAACATAGAATGCCCACCCCAACTAGCCCTGACCAACTAAATATAAAGACAGAAAAAAGGAACTAAGGTCAGAACATGACAGTACCCCCCAAAGGTGCGGACTTCCGGCCGAAACTGAACCTATAGGGAGGTTCTGGGTGGGCATTTACCGCGGTGGCGGCTCTGGACGGAACTGGACCCACTCCACCATAGTCTTGGCCCACTTATTGTGCACCTTAGGAGTAGCACCCTAAGCCACCGATTCCGGATTGGAGACCCTAGTAGGGGCACCACTGGATTGAGGAGCGCTCTGACTTACGGGCGCCTCTGGACTGACGGGCGTCTCTGGACTGACGGGCGGCTCAGGCGGTCTTCCTGACTGAAGGGCGGCTCAGGAGGCTCCTGACTGAAGGGCGGCTCAGGCGGCTCCTGACTGAAGGGCGGCTACAGGCGGCTCCTGACTGAAGGGCGGCTCAGGCGCTCCTGACTGACGGGCGGCTCAGGCGGCTCCGATGGGGCTGCTAGGACAGTACGGGAGCGGCTCGGACAGACGGGCGGCTCAGGCGCTCAGGACAGACGGGCGGCTCAGTCGGCTCAGAAGACGGGCGGTCAGTCGGCTAGGACAGACGGTCGGCTCAGGCGGCTCAGGACAGACGGGCGGCTAAGGCGGCTCAGGACAGACGGGCGGCTCAGACAGCTCAGGACAGACGGGCGGCTCTGGCTTGGAGAGAGAACCTGGGGGGAGGAGACGGAGAGACAGCCTGGTGCGTGGGGCTGCCACAGGACCACCAGGCTGGGACCTACGGAGGCCTGGTGCTTGGAGAGGCACCGGAAGGACCGAGCTGTGGGGAGACTGGAGCTCCTGTGCGCAGCCTTGGCACCACTCCCCCAGGCTGGATGACTACTCTAGCCGACCTCTACAGAGTGCAGGCACAGGTGAACCGGGCTTGAGTCAGCACTGGAGATCTGGTGCATACCACTCGCACCTCTCCATAGGCTCAAATGCACACATTCGCCCGGCACAGCGGAGCGCAGGCATTAGGATGCACTGCACCCTCCCAGCGCCCCGGAGACACGCGCGCAGAGCCGGCACAGGATACCTGGCCCGAAACGGCGTACCGGAGACCAGACACACTGAGCGGCACAACACGCCCTGGCTGGATGCCCACTTTCGCATGGCACTTGCGGGCTGGCTATAGCGCTCCGGCTGTGACCGCGTACTGGCACACCTGTGCACTTAACCGCATAACACGGTGCCTGACCAGTAACGCGCTGCTTACGATAAGCACGAGGAGTGGGCTCAGGTCTCCAACCTGACTCTGGCACACTCCCCGTGTGCCTCCCCCCCAAAAAAATGTTGGGGCTGCCTCTCATTGCCTTCGCCTGCCGTGCTACTCCTCATATCGCCGCCGCTCAGGTTCGCTGCCTCCAGTTCTTCCTTGGGCGCGATATTCCCCAGCCTGTGCCCAGGGTCCTCTTACGTCTAGTATCTCTCCATGTCCATGAGTCCATAATCCTCTGCTCCCGTTTACCACGCTGCTTGGTCCTTGGTGGGGGTAGTTCTTGTAACGGTTGTCGTTGGTGGAGAGGAGAAAGGACCAAAGTGCAGCGTGGTACGTATTCAAATAATTTAATAAAGAATGAATACTGAACAAAAACACAAAAACCGACAAACGAACAGTTCTGTAAGGCAAACAAAAACACTAAACAGAAAATAACTACCCACAACCAATTGTGGGAAACAGGCTACCTAAGTATGATTCTCAATCAGAGACAACGATCGACACCTCTGCCTGATTGAGAACCATACTAGAGCCAAACACATAGAAAAATAACGACTAGAACACAAAATAGAAAAACAACATAGAATGCCCACCACACTCAACCGCCTGACCACTAAATAAAGACAGAAAAAAGGATCATAGGTCAGAACGTGACAGGAATACGTTGTGAAAGATAGAAAAGCTAGTTCAAACATCAGGGATTAATTCCATCTATTCCATTCGATGCTAGATACATGATGTAAAAAACCTTGAATTTTCAAACTGCTTCCAGTTCTTTTTGTAATAACACGTGGAGATTTCTTAGGAATTTACCATCCTCACACAGGCACAGTGATCACTTATGTCATTTTGCAAAAATACCAGAAGCATTAAAACGATGAGAGTATTGGTTAAGATCAAATCAATCAAAGAGGATTTCCGAGGATATTTTATATTCAACCTAGTTACACTGTTGACAATCTGAGTGAGATTGTAGGTATTGCACAAACATTTTTAGTTGATCAGAGCTAGATTGTAGCCGGTCCTGATTCAGATCACCATCAGGACAAATCAGGACATTCTGTGATAACAATTTGAAAATACAACAGTAGTAGATGAGGTCTATAACAAACAAGATACAACAATATTTAAAGATGAGCCAAGGTTTAGGTTCAAAGACAGATATTCAAATTGCTTAGGTTTAGTACAGAAGTCAGGACGACCACCGAAACTTGTCTTTTACATACACAGCAACACACCACCCTTAGATGTACGATCTGTACGAAACACATTGTAACCATTTATGCCACTATTTTGTCTGTAATAGATTTTTTAAGCCAGGTTTCAGAAAGCATAAATACATCAGGGTCGGCAGTTTTATCCATATATTCACAAATATCAAGCTTCGGCAGAAGACTTCTAAAGCCATGTCAATTTTCTGGAATTTTCCAAGCTGTTTAAAGGCACAGTCATATAGTGTATGTAAACTTCTTACCCACTGGAATTGTGATAAAGTGAATATAAGTGAAATAACTGTCTGTAATGTGGAAGGAGCACCAGAGGGCAAGCTGGCTCACGGATAGTAGCCCAGCCAGGCATGTGAGTCAAGGTGATCAGAGGCAATTAAGCACAGCTGACGGTACTAATGACCTATTATCTTTCCCCTACAAGAGAGAGGTGGGAACCGGTAAGTGAATATTTATAATACTATTTCTGACTTCTGTTGAATCCACAACATGGCGGATATCTGTATGGCTTGTTTGGGCTCTGAGCGCTGTACTCAGATTATAGCATGGTGTGCTTTTTCCGTAAAGTTTTTTTGAAATCTGACACAGCGGTTGCATTAAGAGAAGTTTATCTAAGTTCCATGTATAAAACTTGTATCTTTTATCAATGTTTATTATGAGTATTTCTGTAAATTGATGTAGCTCTCTTCAAAATCACCGGATGTTTTGGAAGCAAAACATTACTGAACATAACGCGCCACTGTAAACTAAGATTTTTGCATATAAATATGAACTTATCGAACAAAACATACATGAACATGAAGTCCTATGAGTGTCATCTGATGAAGATCACAAAGGATACATTTATCTCTATTTCTGCTTTTTGTGACTCCTCTCTTTGGCTGGAAAATGGCTGTGTTTTTCTGTGACTAGGTATGACCTAACATAATCGTTTGGTGTGGCTTTCGTTGTAAACCTTTTGAAATCGGACACTGTGGCTGGATTTACAACAAGTTTATCTTTAAAATGGTGTAAAATACTTGTATGTTTGAGAAATATTAATATGAGATTTCGGTTGTTTGAATTTGGCGCCTGCACTTTCACTGGCTGTTGTCAAGTCGATCCCGTTAACGGATCTCAGCAATAAGAAGTTATTAACAAGAAGTTAAGCTTTAATTTGGTGTATTGCACTTGTGAATATATTAATTTTTGAATTTCACGCTCTGCCTTTTCAGCGGATGTTGTCGGGGGTTCCGCCTAGCCTTAAGAAGTTTTAACTGGTACTGGGACCTTCAGACGAGTCTTGTGGAGCTTGTGGCTCCTAGAGCAAAACAGAGAACACCATCTTATTTGTGACTCAGCGTCACAGCGCTCATATAGTTGTGTAGGCCAAACCGTTCGGACAGCAAACGAGAGCAGAAGAGGCTTACCAACTTCAGACTAATCTGTAAGGCTTGTGGGTGTCCTAGAGCAAAACATTGAACACCATCGTTTTCATGAGAGTCAGTCTGTTCAATAGGTCATAATACTTTGTAGGCCAAACCGTTTGGAAGCTACATGCGTTTTTGTAAGACAGATTTTTGGGATGTCTCATGGTCTGACAAACACCGCTCTAGCTCTGCCACCTTTGAAACACATTGAGACCCATATCTCTAGCTTAAACAGATTGATTCTGATGGGGAGTTTTTCATTAYGTTAATTCGATTTCCAYAGGAGCGCGGAAAGTCACCTCATACAAGTACTTGAGAGTATGGCTTGATGGTACACTGTCCTTCTCTCAGCACAAATCAAATCTGCAGGCTAAGGTTAAATCTAGACTTGGTTTCCTCTATCGTTGTCTCTACCTTCTTGTCCTTTGTGCTGTTGTCTGTGCCCAATAATGTTTGGACCATGTTTTGTGCTGCTACCATGTTGTGCTGCTGCCATGTTGTGTTGCTACCATGTTGTTGTCATGTGGTGTTACTACCATGCTGTCTTGTCATGTGTTGCTGCCATGCTGCTGCCAACATACAGACTCAAATCTCTGGCCACTTAAATAAACAKACTTAATAAAGGTATCACCAGTCACTTTAAATAACGCCACTTTAATAATGTTCACATAGAGGTGTCACTTTAAATAACGCCACTTTAATAATGTTTACATATCCTACATTACTCATCTCATATCTATATACTGTATTCTACAGCATCTACTGCATCTTGCCTATGCCGCACGCCATCGCTCATCCATATATATATATGTACATATTCTTATTCATCCCTTTACATTTGTGTGTATAAGGTAGTTGTTGTGAATTTGTTAGATTACTTGTTAGATTTTACCGCATAGTCAGAACTAGAAGCACAAGCATCTCGCTACACTCGCATTAACATCTGCTAACCATGTGTATGTGACCAATAAAATTTGATTTGCTATGTTGTTGTCTTAGGTCTCTCTTTATGTGGTGTTGTGATGTCTCTCTTGTCGTGATGTGTGTTTAGTGATATAATTGTATTTTATTTTACATTTTTAATCCCAKCCCCYGTCCACACAAGAGGCCTTTTCCTTTTGGTAGGCCGTCATTGTAAATAAGATTTTTTTCTTAACTGACTTGCCTMGTTAAATAAAGGTAAAATCAAATTGAATTTACCACAGGTGGACTCCAATCAAGTTGTAGAAACATCTCAAGGATGATCAATGGAAACAGGATGCACCTGTCCTCTCTGCCATTGCAGTATGCATTTTCTACTTTCTTCCTCAAATCACCAAATCAGGACACACTCAGAGATCATTTACAGTGYCTTCAGATAGTATTCACACCCCTTTACTGTTCATARGCCGTCATTGAAAATAAGAATTTGTTCTTAACTGACWTGCCTAGTTAAATAAAGGTAAAATAAATGTCAAATATAAACACGGAATCTTTAAGAAATTCCGCTATGCTCTCTGACGAACCATCAAACAGGCAAAGTGTCAATAGAGGACTAAGATTGCNGCCTAGTTAAATAAAGGTAAAATAAATGTCAAATATAAACACGGAATCTTTAAGAAATTCCGCTATGCTCTCTGACGAACCATCAAACAGGCAAAGTGTCAATAGAGGACTAAGATTGCRTTGTACTACACCGGCTCCGCAAAAAAATACAAATAAATGCATCTACACTGATTGAAGTGGATTTAACAGGTGAAATCAATAAGGGATCAGATCGTTCACCTGGATTCAGCTGGTCAGTCTATRTCATGTTAAGAGAAGGTGTTCTTAATGTTTTGTATGTTATAATGTATGTAACATTTTTGTGTGGTGGTAACTAGTAAAATGAAGCAACCATTACCCTGTCCAGGTGGTCCATTTGGGGAGAATCGGAGTCGACCAGTATTGTCTCACACACAAACAGACAGAGGCTCGCTCTCGTCCAAAAAGTGAAACACAGGACATCTCTCGCTCAACTCTGTCAGTGGCCGTCTGGAACAAACACATACATAGTCAGAAAAAAATACACAGTCAAAAGAACACACACAGTCAAAGGAATATACACACACACACACACCTTTCTGTGTCGTCGGCCTGTGAGATGCCAATAGGTGGTCTGCCAGTGAAGAAGTCAAAGTGAGAGAGTRTGTCCATCTCCAMATTATAGAAGCACATTTTGTGGTGAGGTCTCCTAATTCACCTTAGATGGAGAAATAAATCAGCAACAAGGCAATTAACTACTTATAGTTATATATAAGAATAATATCATTATAATTGACTTGGAAGTGTAGCAATTCAAATCACTTCATTTCAAATCCCTCGACCAAGGTCTATCTATGAGATCCTTCGAGAATAAAGCCAAGGTTCTGTGTCTCTGAGTGTCCACTCACCTGAGTGACCAGGCTGTTGACTTGGTTGCCATTGGCATTACACTTGACTGATCTCAGGGATTCTAGATTAGGGATCAGGTCCACCAGGTTCTTAGCACTGCAGTGAGCCTTGGTTCATATATTATATATATATATATACACTGCTCAAAAAAATAAAGGGAACACTAAAATAACATCCTAGATCTGAATGAATGAAAATTTCTTATTAAAATACTTTTTCTTTACATAGTTGAATGTGCTGACAACAAAAAAACAAAAAAATATCAATGGAAATCAAATGTATCAACCCATGGAGGTCTGGATTTGGAGTCACACTCAAAATTAAAGTGGAAAACCACACTACAGGCTGATCCAACTTTGATGTAATGTCCTTAAAACAAGTCAAAATGAGGCTCAGTAGTGTGTGTGGCCTCCACGTGCCTGTATGACCTCCCTACAACGCCTGGGCATGCTCCTGATGAGGTGGCGGATGGTCTTCTGAGGCATCTCCTCCCAGACCTGGACTAAAGCATCCGCCAACTCCTGGACAGTCTGTGGTGCAACGTGGCGTTGGTGGATGGAGCGAGACATGATGTCCCAGATGTGCTCAATTGGATTCAGGTCTGGGAACGGGCGGGCCAGTCCATAGCATCAATGCCTTCCTTGCAGGAACTGCTGACACACTCCAGCCACATGAGGTCTAGCATTGTCTTGCATTAGGAGGAACCAAGGGCCAACCGCACCAGCATATGGTCTCACAAGGGGTCTGAGGATCTCATCTCGGTACCTAACGGCAGTCAGGCTACCTCTGGCGAGCACATGGAGGGCTGTGCGGCCCCCAAAAAATGCCAGTCATGCTGGAGGATGTTGCAGGCAGCAGAACGTTCTCCACGGCGTCTCCAGACTCTGTCACGTCTGTCACGTGCTCAGTGTGAACCTGCTTTCATCTGTGAAGAGCACAGGGCGCCAGTGGCGAATTGCCAATCTTGGTGTTCTCTGGCAAATGCCAAACGTCCTGCACGGTTTGGGCTGAAGCACAACCCCACCTGTGGACGTCGGGCCCTCATACCACCCTCATGGAGTCTGTTTCTGACCGTTTGAGCAGACACATGCACATTTGTGGCCTGTGTGAGGTCATTTTGCAGGGCTCTGGCAGTGCTCCTCCTGCTCAAAGCGGAGGTACGGTCCTGCTGGCTGGGTTGTTGCCCTCCTACGCCTCCTCCACGTCTCCTGATGTACTGGACTGTCTCCTGGTAGCGCCTACATGCTCTGGACACTACGCTGACAGACACAGCAAACCTTCTTGCCACAGCTTGCATTGATGTGCCATCCTGGAGAGCTGACTACCTGAGCCACTTGTGTGGGTTGTAGACTCCGTCTCATGCTACCACTAGAGTGAAAGCACCGCCAGCATTCAAAAGTGACCAAAACATCAGCCAGGAAGCATATGAACTGAGAAGTGGCTTCCTAAGTGGACAGTTTGATTTCACAGGAAGTGTGATTGACTTGGAGTTACATTGTGTTGTTTAAAGTGTTCCCTTTTTTTTTGAGCAGTTGTATATAACAGTGGGGAGACAAGTATTTGATACACTGACGATTTTGCAGGTTTTCCTACTTACAAAGCATTGTAGAGGTCTGTAATTTTATCATAGGTACACTTCAACTGTGAGAGACGGAATCTAAAACAAAAATCCAGAAAATCACATTGTATGATTTTTAAGTAATTAATTTAGCTTTTATTGAAGACATAAGTTTTTGATACATCAGAAAAGCAGAACTTAATATTTTGGTACTGAATCCTTTGTTTGCAATTACAGAGATCATACGTTTCCTGTAGTTCGTGACCAGGTTTGCACACACTGCAGCATGGATTTTGGCCCACATCCTCCATACACGACCTTCTCCAGATCCTTCAGGTTTCGGGGTGTCGCTGGGCAATACGGACTTTCACTCCCTCCAAAGATTTTCTATTTGGGTTCAGGTCTGGAGACTGGCTAGGCCACTCCAGGACCTTGAAGATACTTCTTACGGAGCCACTCCTTAGTTGCCCTGGCTGTGTGTTTCGGGTCGTTGTTCATGCTGGAAACCCAGCCACGACCCATCAATCAATGCTCTTACTGAGGGAAGGAGGTTGTTGGCTAAGATCTCGCAATACATGGCCCCCATCCATCCCCCTCAATACGGTGCAGTCGTCCTGTCCCCTTTGCAGAAAAGCATCCCCAAAAGAATGTGTTTCCACCTCCATGCTTCACGGGTTGGGATGGTGTTCTTGGGGTTGTACTCATCCTTCTTCTTCCTCCAAACACGGCGAGTGGAGTTTAGACCAAAAAACTCTATTTTGAATCATCAGACCACATGACCTTCTCCCATTCCTCCTCTGGATCATCCAGATGGTCATTGGCAAAACTTCAGACGGGGCCTGGACATGCGCCTGCTTGAGCAGGGGACCTTGTGTGCGCTGCAGGATTTTAATCCATGACGGCGTAGTGTGTTACTAATGGTTTTCTTTGAGACTGTGGTCCCAGCTCTCTTCAGGTCATTGACCAGGTCCTGCCGTGTAGTTCTGGGCTGATCCCTCACCTTCCTCATGATCATTGATGCCCCACGAGGTGAGATCTTGCATGGAGCCCCAGACCGAGGGTTGATTGACCATCATCTTGAACTTCTTCTATTTTCTTCTATTTTCTAATAATTGCGCCAACAGTTGTGCTTCTCACCAAGCTGCTTGCCTATTGTCCTGTAGCCCATCCCAGCCTTGTGCAGGTCTACAATTTTATCCTGATTGCTCCTTACACAGCTCTCTGGTCTTGGCCATGTGAAGAGGTTGGAGTCTGTTTGATTGAGTGTGTGGACAGGTGTCTTTTATACAGGTAACGAGTTCAAACAGGTGCAGTTAATACAGGTAATGAGTGGAGAACAGGAAGGCTTCTTAAAGAAAAACTAACAGGTCTGTGAGAGCCGGAATTCTTACTGGTTGGTAGGTGATCAAATACTTATGTCATGCAATAAAATGCAAATGAATTACTTAAAAATCATACAATGTGATTTTCTGGATTTTTGTTTTAGTTCCGTCTCTCACAGTTGAAGTGTTACCTATGATAAAAATTACAGACCTCTACATGCTTTGTAAGTAGGAAAACCTGCAAAATCGGCAGTGTATCAAATACTTGTTCTCCCCACTGATATATATTATATATATATATATATACACAACACATACATATATATATATATATATATATATATATATATATATATACACACACATACATATATATATACACACACATATATATATACACATACATACATACTTAATATATATATATACATACACACATTTATATATACACATACATACATATATATATACATATATACACACACACATTTATATATATATAATAACATACTATATACACATATATATACGCCCGAGAGCAGCCCCAAAAATGTCTTGGGGGGTGGCACACTTGGAGTGGTGTTAAGCCAGGTAGGGACCTGGACCAACTCCCCGTGCTTACCGTGGAGAGCGGACGTACGGGCAGACACCGTGTTTATGCGGAAGAACGCACGGTTTTCTCCAGTACGTGTTACATAGCCCGGTTGCGCGTACATAGCAGCACCTCGTATCGGCCGGGCTAGATTGTGGCATCGAGCCAGGTGCCATGAAACCGGCTCTACGCATCTGGTCTCCAGTGCGTCTCCTCGGCCGGGGTACATGGCACCAGCCCTACGCATGGTGTCTCCTGTACGTGTACATAGCTCAGTGCGGCTTATTCCACCTCGCCGCACTGGCATGGCTACAGGAGTATTCAGCCAGGTAGGTTGGGCAGGCTCGTGCTTGAGAACTGTAGTGCGCCTCCACGGTCCGGTCTATCCGTGCCCTTCTCTAAGAACCAGCCCTCCTGTGGCAGCCCCACGCACCAGCCCTCGTGTGGCGGCGCCACGTACCAGGCCTCCAGTTCCAGCACCCCGCACTCGCCTTAGGTGCGTGTTCCCAGTCCGGTACCACCAGTTCCGCACCAGGCTGTGCGCCTCAGCAGGCCAGAGCTGTCCGTCAGTCCAGCGCCACCTGAGCTGCCCGTCTGTCCAGCGCGCCTGAGCCGCCCGTCTGTCCAGCGCCGCCTGAGCCGCCCGTCTGTCCAGCGCCGCCTGAGCCGCCGTCTGTCCAGCGCCGTCAGAGCCGCCCGTCTGCCAGAGCCGTCAGAGCCGCCGTCTTCCTGAGCCGCCAGAGCCCTCCGTCAGTCAGGAGCCGCCAGAGCAGCCCGTCAGTCAGAAGCCGCCCGCCAGTCAGGAGCAGCAGAGCCGCCGCCAGTCAGGAGCCGCCAGAGCCGCCCGCCAGTCAGGATCCGCCAGAGCCGCCCGCCAGTCAGGAGCGCCAGAGCCGCCCGCCAAGTCAGGAAAGCCGCCAGAGCCGCCCGCCAGTCAGGAGTCGACCAGAGCGCCGCCAGTCGGAGCCGCCAGAGCCCCCCGCCAGTCAGGAGCTGCCAGAAGCCGCCCGTCAGTCCGGACAGCCGCCGTCAGTCCGGAGCACCCGAGCCACCCCTCAGTCCTGAGCTACCCCTCATCCTGAGCTAGCCCCTCAGTCCTGAGCTGCCCTCAGTCTGAGCTGCCCCTCAGTCCGGAGGAGTTTTTTCAGTCCAGAGGCGTCCTTCAGTCCAGAGGCGTCCTTCAGTCCAGAGGGCGTCCTTCAGTCCAGAGGCGTCCTTCAGTCCAGAGGTGTCCCTCAGTCCTGTGGCTCATTTATTAGGTTCCAGGCCAGGGTCGGCGGAGGGTGCCGTTCCTAGGAGGTCACAGAAGCGGAATAAAAATATTGGTGGAGTGGGGTCCATGTCCAGCGCCACCACCGCGGACAGATGCCCACCCAGACCCTCCCCTATAGGTTCAGTTTTGCGGCCGGAGTCCGCACCTGCGCTGTCACGGACATTCTTTTGTATTTTCTTTGTTTTAGGTGGTCAGGGCGTGAGTTGGTGGTATGATCTATGGTTTCTGTTTCTATGTGGGGTTTCTCGTTTGGCTGATATGGTTCTCAATCAGAGGCAGGTGTTATCATTGTCTCTGATTGGGAACCATATTTAGGTAGCCTGTGTTCTATTGTGTTTTTGTGGGTGTTTGTCTTCAGTCTTTGTGTGTCTGCACCAGATAGAACTGTTTCGGTTTTCACGTTTGTTGTTTTTTGTATTTGTAGTGTTCAGTTTTTGGATTTATTAAAATAAGATGAACACTAACCACGCTGCGCTTTGGTCCTCTCCTTCTTCCACCGAAGAAAACCGTTACAGACAGAGGTTGTGGCATTAGAAGAATGTGAATTGACTGGAGGTAATAGGGATTTTATATGCTGTCTGTATACCTGCGGGTGAGGTCAATACCTTGATCAATTGGCCTTGTTAAATAAAGGTTAAACGTGTCTGTTCCAACCACCAGGTAGCCCTGACACCCACCGAGCGGCACAGGGTTGCCCTCCGCCTCAGAGAAGGCTAGCAGCTGCTTCACTGTGCCCTGGGAGAYAGAGCAAGATAGATACACATTGCTTATCTATAATATAGGCAACAGACATCAGCAAAAAACAACACTGAAATAGATTTGACGGCAGTATATGAGGCAGTATGCATGTGTGCGCATGCGTATATATGTATTCCCACATGCATGCGTGAGTGTGTGTGTGTGTGTATCAAGTGTGAACAGAAAAGGCTTAGAAGGGAGGGAATGTGGATAGGCAGAGGGTTTCAGATAGGGGACTGACCTGTGGTGTGTGGACCTGGACCCTATTGGGCTCCACAGTGTAGATATTCACAGCACAGCTAAGACCTGGGACTCACACGGGAAATATCCTGGGGACGAGCAGGAGAGGAGGATTCACACAGGGCTTAATAACACTAAGTATCTGTCTTAACACAGTGCTTATGATAGTGTTATGCAGTGCCATACTGGTGTTGTGCACTGGTGTTGTGACTATTTAACAACGTTACCCGTGTTGCGTAGAGTTGTCCCTGAGGATTCGTACACAGTGACCTGCTTCCCATTCCACACTGTGACTATGTCCTGAACACACAACACCTAAACATCAGATGCCTAATATTTAAAATGTTTATAGTCGCTTATCCAGAGCAACTTACAGTAGTGACTGCATACTTTTTCGTACTGGCCCCTTGTAGGAATCGAACCCATAACCGTGGGGTTGCAAGCGCCGTGCTCTACCAACTGAGCCACAGTCATGGTAAGGGCCCGTAGACAGCAAGGACAATAATGATAAACTTAACGTAACTATAAAATGTTGGCAAGGATCCACAGTAGAGTATTTTTTATTGTTCTAAAGTACACATGTCAATCAAGTGATCAACGCATCCTACCGCTCACTGTAGGCTTATTAATGTGGTAACACAGACAATTCAGTGCCTTCAGGGTGTGTTCATTGGCATAGTGACAACAGCAAATAATAATAAAATGCACAAGTAATGAAAAATCATATAGAGACTTGTATTTAAAGGTAGCAATTCAACAACAAACGTCATTGCTTGCCTCATTGCTCAAGTGGTTTGCAGGTGATTTCCCTTTTTCTAAAGGTTGTCAATAAGTTAGGATCTTCTTTTTCATTGTGCTCAACACTCTGTCTGTCCTATGCAACCATTTGCAATGCATCAGTACAACAATGTTATCATCACTGGTCAAAGTGATCACACCAACGCACTCCCCTCTCTCTCCTTAACTTTCCCCGACAGGTTGTTTGGCCTATGCTGTATTTTACATTCAGCAAGTAGCAAAACCAAGCCTGCTTCTCCTCAAACAGGCCTATTATAAAAAAGAAATGTCTAACAAGCTATAGTAGCCTATAGCTTTTCCTAGAACTCGACTAGAAGAGGAATAGCGTAGGCTTGTGTAGTCTTTAGCCTACTAGGCACAGGAACAGCTGGAAAAGAGAGGCTAGAGATGTGCAATCGAAGTAAGAAGCTAAAAATTAGCTAAATATTAGGCCATTCATTAGCTAAATATTAGGCCATTCATTAGCTAAATATTAGGGCTATACATATTTACCTGACAAAGTGCAAGAATAAAAGTAATCAGATTATGAAATGCCACATGCACTGTGCGTTCCCCCAGGCTGCGCACTGCAGTCCCCGGGCTCCCCTATTGATTCGGCCTACGTTTTGACCTCGGCTACAAATACACAACGCAATGAGGAATTCTATTATTRTTTTCAAGTGAGTACACATTTATTGTGTAGGCTGTAAACTGCAGCGAATAACTGCAAAAACGCCCTGAGCTTTGAAAGCATGTTTCATTCCAAAATAACTGCCTCGGCTTGATTATGCAACCATTTGGACCAGTTATGGGTCTATTCTCAACAGTTTAAAAGGTCCAGAAAGACCTTTTTAACAGGCCACTCATATGGTGTTTTTTTGTAAGAAAACTGTACCATATGAAGATATGGGCATCTTCTGATACTGAGATGCACTGTCTATTGTGGATCATTAGTCTCCCAAGTCGTCCTATAATTAATGTGGCCACCAATATGCTCACATGCCCAGTAATTCAGGAAAGCTCACTGTGTGCTTTGCCCCATCTCCTCTCCCCTCCGGGCGACTATTTCTCACACACACCTAGAATGCTTCAATAGAACAGGTTTTTGATTGGTTGATGACATTGTATCGTTGGGGGGAAATCGCTCTGAAAGTGATCCCAACGATAGCTATCGTTATATTCTCCATTGTTTTTTTAGTTATCGTTGTAGTGTAYACGCTGCTGTTCACTTGAATTAGAACAACTTCTACTTTCTTATCGATATACTTATTGTTAYAGTTATCGTCTTTGGTGTGTACGGACCTTAAGAGATGACCACWCAACACACCTCACATACTCATACCTGCTTGTGTGAGATGTACACAGTTCAAGTGTCATATATTGAGCAGAAACAAATTCCTCGATAGCCTCCCTGGCTGATTACCTTGGTGACGGGACAAATTTATGGACTGGTTACCTAGTGTAAACGAGACACATTTTGGGGTTGGTTACCTTGGTTATGCAGACACCCTTGATGTGCATGTCTGAGCACAGGGTGAGATGGGAGTTGGTGCTGAACATGGTGAGGCTGAGCTGAGAGGGGGTCTGCTGCACAGCTGCCACCTGCTGGCCGAAGTGGGCTGACATGACGTGCTCACAGAGGATCAGCACTTTGATCACACTGTTGGCCGCCAGCAGGCTCAGGTTGGAGCCCCACTGGAAACACCACAAGACAATTGTAATCAATCAGACAACACATTATCGTAAAACTTAAACAACATAGTCACAATATAGTTTTAGGCCAGGTGTGACAAATGAAAAAACGCATTGTAAATGAATTGTGATAGTATCTGTCTAAACAAGGTGATGGATGAGGATATAATACACTATCTCTGTTGTGGCCAAGAGTCAATACAGTATAATGTAGTGTAACACGGTTATATTGGTGATTCACCTTGCCACTTTATTGTTAAGCCAATGGGTTTTTGGTTTTAGTTTTGTCTCGCCKTCACCTACTCAACATGGCATCTTATTGGCTGGTTTGCGTGGCTTACTTACGAGGATGTTTAAGTTAGAATCATCCCAGTGAACAAGCACCAAACCAGAGTGCAGAGATGGATGGTGAGCCGTGCATTGCATGACGTGCAATTTTGTGCTGTTTCTATCAGAATATATTTCCATGACTGGTGCTACAAATTGGAGTCCGTGACGATGACTGTACACAATGCAAGAAGAGTACTGTTACAGTAGCACTGCAGTAAAGTGGTGTACCTGGATCTGGGTGACAATGCCCTCAATCTCCATGGGTGTCTGTAGTTTCCACTGGGCCTGGGCCTTCTATCCTGGTGTTCGGCTGGCTCACCATTCTCCACAGARCTATACGCCCCCTGTTGGTGCCTGCAGCTAGGATCTCTGACAATACGCAGGGGGAGTTAGGCAAGGGAGAACGACTATAGGGCTGTGACGTTAAATGGATAACCATGACATTGATGGTTTTGGATGAAAACCATCATGAAAATAAAAACCTTCAAAAGCCTTTTTATTTTTTATAAAATGTTTTATCTACTTAATTTTAATGTAGATATACTTTACCCATAGCGGGAGYGTTAACTATTTATTATATGGTATTGTTTTGCTAACTTAATCTGTCTATTAAACTGTAATCCGTTATATGTGTGAATAGGAGAGAATCTTTGAAGGCAAATTCAGTTCATTGAGGAGGGGGTGGGGTGAAGAGTGGGGACCGGGGGTACCTATAGATCCGATAGCCCTTCACCTCTGGCCTTTTTCATTATTACAGTAGATTGRAGGAGTGAGGTAAAAAATATGGCTTTTTTGGTTTCATTTCGGTTTCAAACCTAACGACAATGGAGAACCAGATGACTTGGACCAGCCTGTTTGCAGAATATGCACAAAAACCATAGGCTACCTACTAAGAATTCCAGCACCTCAAACGAGACATAGATAAATGGCGAGCGTGTATATTCACTGTCTTTATCATTGGGTCAGTGCCTCTTGAAAGTCTTATATAAAAAAAGATTCTGCTAATCTCTCCAGTCATATAAAGTGTCATAGAATTGTATGAAAAGTTTTTATAAAAGGACACATTATTCTCGTGCAAAGCAGAAGAAACATAGGCCTATCTGATATAGCCTAGCCAAAGCCTACTCCACCTCGCGCTGCATTGAACAGTCTTTTTTTTGCAAAAGTGATTTGAGTTAAATTATCATCCTAAATTATGACTATCCAATTTACTAATAACATTAGGAATAGTCAGCTATCTTACATAAGTCTCCAAATGTGATGATGCATGGAATGCATGGATGCGTGGTTGTTCCACTGGATATCATAAGGTGAATGCACCAATTTGTAAGTCGCTCTGGATAAGAGCGTCTGCTAAATGACTTAAATGTAAATGTAATGTAAATGAATGCTTTATATTTTTTTGATGGTGAAAATTAGCTTCTCCAAACTTGAGACTCATAGGAGTTGCTGGCAAGATTTTTCTTTATTTGACCTTTATTTAACTAGGCAAGTCAGTTAAGAACAAATTCTTATTTTCAATGTTGGCCTAGGAATAGTGGGTTAACTGCTTTGTTCAGGGGCAGAACGACAGATTTTTACCTTGTCAACTCATGGGATTCGATCTTGCAACCTTTCAGTTACTAGTCCAACGCTCTAACCACTAGATAACACAAACAGATCTGGGATTAGGCTAGTGACTGTATATACACTGTGTAATAGTAATCCATTTAACATGCATTACTAGCATTACTAGCTGTTTGGGGTTTTAGGCTGGTTTTAGGCTGGGTGTCTGTACAGCACTTCGAGATATTAGCTGATGTACGAAGGGCTATATAAAATAAAATTGATTGATTGATTGACATAAGTCTACCATAGCACTCAATTAGCACACATTTTCACAACACCAGTAATGTTCATTCCTACCCAGGCTCTCATCCAGAGAAAGAACATAGTCGTCATCCCTATCCAAGTCCCAGAGCCTACAACACAATGTATGTCAGCGCCACAATGTATGTCAGCACCACAATGTATGTCAGCACCACAATGTATGTCAGCGCCACAATGTATGTCAGCACCACAATGTATGTCAGCGCAACAGTGAGTGTGTGTGTCTGACCTGATGACCTGTTCCCCTGTAGCTGTGATGAGAGGCCTGTCTCTGTTGAAACGATATCTGCGCTTCGGCCACTCTTTCCGCTCAGCTTCACCTGTGACAACAGAACACATAAACACACAAAGTCACACTTGAATTGACTGTGCCACTGTAATCTGTGTACGTGACCAATACAGTTTTATTTAAATTGACTGTGACACTGTACACCTTCATGAGCTCCTAGGCTCCCCCCTCAGGTCCCAGAGTGTACTGCGACATCAAAAGGGTTTTCATGATGACGGCTAGGACGTCTCTCCTCTTCAGATAGAAGAGCTTCTGGATGGAGCCGTCCACACTGAGCTGCTCCTGCCACACTCATTCACACAGTGCACCTTTTCTGGAAATTACAAGATTATGTTATAATACTGTCATTRCATCAAATGGTTGCTTTATGCAACAGCATAGGGGGTACTTAGAACTATATGTCTGTGTGAACAGAGAGTGGGCATCTGGGGCTTAATGCTGACAGTAGATTTACGATGCCTTGGGTGATAAACCTAACAAGCCACATTCCATTCATGTGAGGGAGGTTGCTCCAGTTTGACTGGAAGGTACCAGGGAGAGATGGCTCGGGTATGGATAATGAAAGGAACCTTGTTTTGGGGGCCAGACCCTGGTTTCTACACAATGAGAACAGTCTTTACAGCAAATACTGTCGCTGTGAATTATTAGTATCTTTCATACAAATCTTAACCTTGCGACCCATTCCATACATMTGTTGTTTGTCATGAACATTCAGGAGGATGTACTTTGCTACAAATCCGCTCGTTGGGCTCTCAATTAATCATCTAGGGGTGGTTTGTCGACCAGCTTCATTATTGCAATAATTATCAATGTTATTAATACGTTTTGAATAAAGAAAAATCCTGATTGGTGATTGACCTTGTCTCKCCTCATTATTAATTAGTATTTCCACGACAGGACATGGAGGCACAGGGTCAATACACACTTACCAAGGCAAGCAGTGATAGTGCTGCTTTAATTTCGCTTCATTACACCAGGCAGCGCACCAAACCTAAACACACACTAAMCGTTGAGGGCTTGTTTCAGAGGAATATCTCAGACATGCATGCACGTACACATTCAAACGCACACACACRTAAGTGAACAACGCAGGYAAAAACACTAATAGTTTGCTAAYTTCCCAGCCTTCCTCCAGTTGAAYATGTCCAGGGCATTCTCGTCCCCACCCACTGCCGCCCGCGCCAGCATCGCCACATCTCTGGAACCAATCACAACCAGTCAGCATCATACACTGGGACAGGAGCTTAGTAGAATGGTTTCCAAAGTAYACATTGTCACTCTGACCCTAACCTGAATCCCAGATCTGTTTATGCGGTCTTGCCAAACAATAATCACAGGRGATGGCAAAATAGCTAAGGTCTTTCAAATGTTATTCAAATTAAATCAAATGGTATTAGTCACATGCGCTGAATATAACAGGTGTATGTAGACCTTACAGTGAAATGCTTACTCCCTAAAAGCCCCTAACCAACAATGTAGTTAAAATATATATATAAACACTATAAAAAAAACCATCTAAATAATAATACAAAAATTACAGATAAGAATAAGAAATAAAAGTAACAAATAATTACATTTACATTTAAGTCATTTAGCAGACGCTCTTATCCAGAGCGATTTACAAATTGGAATGTTCATACATATTCATCCTGGTCCCCCCGTGGGGATTGAACCCACAACCCTGGCGTTGCAAGCGCCATGCTCTACCAACTGAGCCACACGGGACCACAATTAATGAGCACCAGTAAAATAACAATAGCGAGACTATATACAGGGGGGCACCGGTTAGTTGATGTAATATGTACACGTGGGTAGAGTTATTAAATTGACTATGCATAGATGATAACAACAGAGAGTAAGTAGCATGTCACTTATGTGTTGCATCAAGTGACTTGATCAGATAACCAAGCACATAATAGCTACTGCTGCTGCTAAGCAAGTTAGCTAGAAACTGCTGGAATGATGTTCCTGACAACTGTAGCTAGCTAGCGACGTTAACTTAGCTAACGTTAGCTAGCTAATACAAACAGGCCTGTCTGTACAAAATGGTCCTCTGGTTATTTGTGACCGTTATGTGGATTACTGGACAAAACTAATAGCGAAAGACAGGCTAGCTAAGTAACTTAGCTATGCTAACTAACTCAGCATTGGCTGCGAGCTAACGTTAGCTAGCTAACTAGCTAACTTAATCTTTTGCCATTGGAGCCTGTTGCAAAAATAGCATGCTATGGTTAGCTAACGTTAGCATTAAACTGTATGCTACAATTTACGAAGGATTCAGAGTTCAAAAGAATAGAGAAGTTATCTGAAAATATTTATTATAGGTGCCGTCCAAAAATGGGTAAATAGTCGTGACAACATAAATAGCAAAAGGCAATTCCAGTACTGTGGTTTTGCTCTGCTGTTGAGGGCGAAAAAGCGTCCCTTGTAGTTACCCCGACAACGTCGTCGGAAAGGGTGGGTGGAGTTACGGAAATTACCGATTGTAAATCGGTGTCAATCGGTGTGTTATGGCATGTGGCTCACAACACAACCTTTCATTTTTACAGGGTTGCTTACAGCTCCGTAAATAAAGCGACATTGAATACAGCAATAGCTCTCTACTTCAAGTTAATACATATTCTCAGAACCTGTTAATTTGATTAAGTCCATTAGATGCAACAAAGTCCCGTGTGGCTCAGTTGGTAGAGCATGGCGCTTGCAACGCCAGGGTTGTGGGTTCATTCCCCACGGGGGGACCAGGATGAATATGTATGAACTTTCCAATTTGTAAGTCGCTCTGGATAAGAGCGTCTGCTAAATGACTTAAATGTAAATGTAAAACATGAACGGTTACTGATTGTGTACCTTTGTCTATCAGAAAAATACAATGTCATTCTCCTCAGGAGGGCAAGGATTTGTAGGTGTTTGACATCTATCCATGGCCCTGAAACAGAAAGGAGCCAGGAACAATTTACCTAGTAGCTTGGTCTCAGATCCGTTGTGTGCCTTCCCAGCTCCTTGACACATTCATTGTACACAGCAAACATGAGAACAAAAGCAGAGAGAGAAACCAGTAGCCTGGGTGCCTCTCTCTCTCTCTATATACACTGCTCAAAAAAATAAAGGGAACACTAAAATAACACATCCTAGATCTGAATGAATGAAATATTMTTTTTAAATACTTTTTTCTTTACATAGTTGAATGTGCTGACAACAAAATCACACAAAAATGATWAATGGAAATCAAATTTATCAACCCATGGAGGTCTGGATTTGGAGTCACACTCAAAAKTAAAGTGGAAAACCACACTACAGGCTGATCCAACTTTGATGTAATGTCCTTAAAACAAGTCAAAATGAGGCTCAGTAGTGTGTGTGGCCTCCAAGTGCCTGTATGACCTCCCTACAACGCCTGGGCATGCTCCTGATGAGGTGGCGGATGGTCTCCTGAGGGATCTCCTCCCAGACCTGGACTAAAGCATCCGCCAATTCCTGGACAGTCTGTGGTGCATCGTGGCGTTGGTGGATGGAGCGAGACACGATGACTCAGATGTGCTCAATTGGATTCAGGTCTGGGGAACGGGCGGGCCAGTCCATAGCATCAATGCCTTCCTCTTGCAGGAACTGCTGACACACTCCAGCCACATGAGGTCTAGCATTGTCTTGTATTAGGAGGAACCCAGGGCCAACCGCACCAGCATATGGTCTCACAAGGGGTCTGAGGATCTCATCTCGGTACCTAATGCCAGTCAGGCTACCTCTGGCGAGCACATGGAGGGCTGTGCGGCCCCTCAAAGAAATGCCACCCCACACCATGACTGACCCACCGCCAAACCAGTCATGCTGGAGGATGTTGCAGGCAGCAGAACGTTCTCCACGGCGTCTCCAGACTGTCACGTCTGTCACATGTGCTCAGTGTGAACCTGCTTTCATCTGTGAAGAGCACAGGGCGCCAGTTGTGAATTTGCCAATCTTGGTGTTCTCTGGCAAATGCCAAAAGTCCTGCACGGTGTTGGGCTGTAAGCACAACCCCCACCTGTGGACGTCGGGCCCTCATACCACCCTCATGGACTCTGTTTCTGACCGTTTGAGCAGACACATGCACATTTGTGGCCTGCTGGAGGTCATTTTGCAGGGCTCTGGCAGTGCTCCTCCTTGCACAAAGGCAGAGGTAGCGGTCCTGCTGCTGGGTTGTTGCCCTCCTCCACGTCTCCTGATGTACTGGCCTGTCTCCTGGTAGCGCCTCCATGCTCTGGACACTACGCTGACAGACAAAGCAAACCTTCTTGCCACAGCTCGAATTGATGTGCCATCCTGGATGACCTGAGCCACTTGTGTGGGTTGTAGACTCCGTCTCATGCTACCACTAGAGTGAAAGCACCGCCAGCATTCAAAAGTGACCAAAACATCAGCCAGGAAGCATAGGAACTGAGAAGTGGTCTGTGGTCACCACCTGCAGAACCACTCCTTTATTGGGGGTGTCTTGCTAATTGCCTATAATTTCCACCGGTTGTCTATTCCAATTGCACAACAGCATGTGAAATTTATTGTCAATCAGTGTTGCTTCCGAAGTGGACAGTTTGAATTCACAGAAGTGTGATTGACTTGGAGTTACATTGTGTTGTTWAAGTGTTCCCTTTATTTTTTTGAGCAGTGTATATATATATTTATTTTATTATGGAGGATTCTGCTGTTTCAGGCAGCTGAAATTAATCTCCCAAATAATCACTTGTTGAGGTACACACAAGTCCACATGCGTGGTCTTTCTCCAGAGGAAGGATGCATATTGTACACGTGTGTAAGGAAACATAATTTACAGGACTTCCTGTGTAAGCAAACACCTATAGTACAGAGGGATGTCCCTGGTCAGGAAACAGAAAAAARAAGACATCCTCCACAAACATTTTAATACATGTCATTTATTTTTGTCTAATGACATCCTCCTTTCCAGTCTTGGTATGTTTCAACTGCTTAATGAATTAGTTTGTGTGTGTATACACTGAGTGTACAAAACATTAGGAACACCTGCTCTATCCATGACAGACTCAATCCAGAAGAAAGCTATGATTTCTTATTGGATTTCAATCACATGTATCTATGAAGCCCTTTTTACATCAGCCGATGTCACAACGTGCTACACAGAAACACAGCCTAAAACCCCWAACAGCAAGCAATGCAGTGCACTGTTCCACACTCCTCCTTCACATAAACATACTTCTTTCCTTTGGCATGCATGTATTCATTTCRGGATATGGTGGACCAGCAGCACCTGTAGTTCTAGCTTAAAGGACATCCTTCAGTGTCCAGTGTCCGCCACATCCTCRGGCTTTCTGCCAGCCAGTTCCTTTTGGCAAGCATAATTTGTACTCCTGTCACAACCAGTGTCCTAAAGCAGTCACTACCAATACACCAGCAGTCACAACCAATACACTAGCTGTCTGTTGCCTTTTGTACACCAGAGGGATAGGACTTAAAGGTCCACTGTGTATCATCATGTTGTGATCATGACTGCAGGACCAGTGCAGCAGGGTTCATTTCAGTCTTCAGACTCTTCTCCAGCAGCACCAGGCTCTGCACGGCCAGGTTCCTGCAGTCTGCATCAGGGTCCACTTCAGCTACGTCTGTCAACAGCACAACAGGTTGGACCATGAGTATCATTATTACCGTAAACAGGTAGAAATTAACCATAAGAAACAATGAGGCTGTTCAAGCAATAAAACAAGCATGTCTTTTTTTAATGCAAGGCTTTTTAAAAATGTAACACAGTTGATTCACATTGAAAACCCAAACGTTTATGATTCTGTAACATTTTTAACATTCAGGTGTCTTCTGGACTATTGGTAATGTCCTTGGGAGAATTTAAATTCCCATTGATGAGTGAATGGCGTCACAGACAGTCTGCGCAGGACAGGATATCCTGGATTCCCTCCATTTCCCAGCAATGCTCACCCCAGCTGTGTGTGTGTGTGTGTGTGTGTTCTCAGATTGACACACACTGAGCAGCTGCATGAACATCTGGACTGTGCTCTTTTTAACCACATTCTTCTGGTCATCCCTAAAATACACATAAACCAAGGTCAGCCCTGAATGATGTCATCAAGGGTGTGTAAAACTTACAGCGCTAATGTGACATGCTAGAGACCCAATGGTAGGCTTAGGGTCAGAAATACCCTGAAAACAATCTGCCATTTTCAGTTCATCAACAAAATCATTACATTTGAGAAGTGGGACTGCAGTGTCGCGACAGCAAAGGAGTCGTACTACTTTGAACTGATGTGCGGTGAGMTTTTTAGCACCAGTGACAGCTTAAGCATCACCCAAGTGGGTGCTGCCCATTARTAGGAGTGCGCCTACAAAGTCCAGTGTGGATGCAGAGAAGCTGAGAAGGACTGAGGATGAAAGCAAGTTGACACGACTCGGGCTGGTACACGAACTAACTTGTCCCAGACCATTATACCAAATCAAATTGTTTTCGYCACATTAGCTGAATACAACAGGTGTAGACCTTACAGTGTAATGCTTACTTACAAGCCCTTAACCAACAATGCAGTTAAGAAAAAAAGTGGAGTAAAAACTAGATGAGTAAAAAATGAAAATAACATAAATAAAGAGCAGCAGTAAAATAACAGTAGCGAGGCAATATACATGGGGTACCGGAACAGAGTCAACGTGCAGGGGCACAGGTTAGTCGAAGTAATATGTACATGTAAACTCAGCAAAAAAAAGAAATGTCCCTTATTCAGGACCCTGTTTTTCAAAGATAATTCGTAAAGATCCAAATAACATCACAGTCTTCATTGTAAAGGGTTTAAACAGTTTCCCATGCTTGTTCAATGAACCATAAACAATTAATGAACATGCACCTGTGGAACGGTCGTTAGACACTAACTGCTTACAGACGGTGGGCAATTAAGGTCACAGTTAGAAAACTTAGGAACTAAGGAGGCCTTTCTACTAATCTGAAAAAACAAAAGAAAGATGCCCAGGGTCCCTGCTCATCTGAACGTGCCTTAGGCATGCTGCAAGGAGGCATGAGGACTGCAGACGTGGCCAGGACAATAAATTGCAATGTCCGTACAGTGAGACGCCTAAGACAGCGCTACAGGGAGACAGGACGGACAGCTGATCATCCTCCAGTTGCAGACCACTGGTAACAACACCTGCACAGGATCGGTACATCCGAACGTCACACCTGCGGGACAGGTACTGGATGGCAAAACAACTGCCCGAGTTACACCAGGAATGCACAATCCCTCCATCAGTGCTCAGACTGTCCGCAATAGGCTGAGAGAGGTTAACTGAGGGCTTATAGGCCTGTTGTAAGGCAGGTCCTCACCAGACATCACCAGCAACAACATCATCGCTATGGGCAAAACCCACCGTCGCTGGACTGACAGGACTGACAAAAAGTGCTCTTTACTGATGAGATGCAGTTTTGTCTCACCAGGGTGATGGTCGGATTCACGTTTACCGTCGAAGGAATGAGCGTTACACAGAGGCCTGTACAGAGAGGCCTCTGGAGCAGGATCGATTTGGAGGTGGAGGGTCCGTCATGGTCTGGGGCGGTGTGTCACAGCATCATCAGACTTTACCTTGTTGTCTTGCAGGCAATCTCAAGCTGTGCGTTACAGGGAAGAAGACTCCTCCCTCATGTGGTACCCTTCCTGCAGGCTCATCCTGACATGACCCTCCAGCATGACAATGCCACCAGCCATACTGCTCGTTCTGTGCGTGATTTCCTGCAAGACAGGAATGTCAGTGTTCTGCCATGGCCAGCGAAGAGCCCGGATCTCAATCCCATTGAGCACCTCTGGGACCTGTTTGATCGGAGGGTGAGGGCTAGTGCCATTCAACCCAGAAATGTCCGGGATCTTGCAGGTGCCTTGGTGGAAGAGTGGGGTACCATCTCACAGCAAGACTGGCAAATAGAAGGAGATGCACTGCAGTACTTAATGCAGCTGGTGCACCAACAGATACTAACTGTTTCTTTTGATTTTGACCCCCCCTTTTGTCAGGGACACATTTTCAATTTCTGTTAGTCCAATATCTGTGGAACTTGTTCAGTTTATGTTTCAGTTGTTGAATCTTATGTTCATACAAATTTTACACGTTAAGTTTGCTGAAAATAAACGCAGTTGACAGTGAGAGGACGTTTCTTTTTTTCTGAGTTTAGGTAGTTAAAGTGACTAGGTATAGATAACAAACATAGTAGCAGCAGTGTAAAGGGGGGGGGGGGAGACATGCAAATGTCTGGGTAGTCATTTGATTAGGTATTCAGGAGTCTTATGGCTTGGGGTAGAAGCTGTTAAGGAGCCTTTGGACCGAGACTTGGCACTCCTGTACCGCTTGCCATGCAGTAGCAGAGAGAACAGTCTATGACTAGGGTGGCTGACTGACTTTAGGGCCTTCCTCTGACACTGCCTGGTGTAGAGGTCCTGGATGGCAGGAAGCTTGGCCCCAGTAATGTACTGGGCCGTTCGCAATACGGTCGGAGGCCGAGCAGTTGCCATACAGGCAGTGATGCAACAAGTCAAATGCTCTCGATGGTGCAGCTGTAGAGATTTTGCGGATCTGAGGACCCATCCAAATCTTTTCAGTCTCCTGAGGGGGAAAATGTTGTTGTAGTGCTCTCTTCATGATTGTCTTGGTGTGTTTGGACCATTATGTTTTTTGGTGATGTGGACACCAAGGAACTTGAAGCTCTCAACCTGCTCCACTACAGCCCCAACGATGAGAATGGTCCTCCTTTCCTGTAGTCCACAATCATCACCTTTGTCTTGATCACGTAGAGGGAGAGGTTGCTATCCGCACACACGGCCAGGTCTCTGACCTCCTTCTATAGGCTGTCTCATCTTTGTCAGTGATCAGGCCTATCAATGTTGTGTCATCGGCAAACTTAATGATGGTTTAGGAGTTGTACCTGGCCGTATAGTCATGAGTGAACAGGGAGTACAAGAGGGAACTGAGCACGCACTCCTGAGTGCCCGTGTTGAGGATCAGCGTGTCGGATGTGTTGTTACCTACCCTTTCCACCTGGGGGCAGCCCATCAGGAAGTCCAATATACAGTTGCAGAGGAGGTGTTTAGTCCCAGGGTCCTTTTGTCCAGGAAAGGGAGTGTGGATACACTAGAGATTGCATCATCTGTGGATCTGTTGGGGTGTTATGCAAACTGGAGTGAGTCTAGGGTTTCTGGATAATGGTGTTGATGTGAGCCATGACCAGCCTTTCAAAGCACTTCATTGCGAAAGACGTGAGTAGTGTAGTTGTTCTTAGTGTTCTTGGGCACAGGCACTATGGTGTCTGTTGAAACATGTTGGTATTACAGATTCAGTCAGGGTCAGGTTGAAAATGTCAGTGAGACACCTACCAGTTCGTCAGCGCATGCTCGGAGTACACGTCCTGGTAATCCGCCTGGCCCTCTGGCCTAGAGGAGTTACCTGTTTAAAGGTCTCTACTCCATCGGCTACAGAGAGCGTGATCACACAGTCTTCCGGAACAGCTGATTTTCTCATGCATGCTTCAGTGTTGATTGCCTCGAAGCGAGCATAGAGGTAATTTAACTCGTCTGGTAGGCTCGTGTCACTGGGCAGCTCACAGCTGTGCTTCTCTTTGTAGTCTGTAATAGTTTGCAAACCCTGCCACATCCGATGAGCATCGGAGCGGTGTAGTACGATTCAATCTTAGTCCTGTATTGACGAGTTGCCTGTTTGATGGTTGTCGGAGGGCATAGCGTAATTTCTTAAAGATTCCGGTAGATTTTTTATTTATTTACCTTTATTTAACTAGGCAAGTCAGTTAAGAACAAATTCTTATTTTCAATGACGGCCTATGAACAGTGGGTTAACTACCTTTTCAGGGCAGAACAACAGATTTTTAACTAGTTCTCAAAGCTCTGTCCCGTCCTTGAAAGAGACAGCTCTACTCTTAGCTCAGTGCAGATGTTGCCTGTAATCCATGGCTTCTGATTTGGGTATGTACTGTCGTGGCCAAAAGTTTTGAGAATGACACAAATATAAATTTTCACAGTCTGCTGCCTCAGTTTGTATGATGGCAATTTGCATATACTCCAGAATGTATGAAGAGTGATCAGATGAATTGCAATTAATTGCAAAGTCCTCTTTGCCATGTAAATCCTTCGCGTCGAATCTCGTTCTAGAAAATTCTTCCAGTACGAGAGAGTAATCAATGTCCTGATATCTAGAAGCTCTTTTCGGTCATAAGAGACAACGGCAGTAACATTATGTACAAAATAACTTACAAATAATGCAAAAAAACACACACAATAGAACAATTGGTTAGGAGACCTTAAAACAGCAGCCATCTCCTTCGGCGCTATTATCCAGCGGCCAAGTGATTTTCCAAAGTTGTTTATGTTCTGTGTACTGCAAATCAGCTTTAGCTGCCAAGTACGGCCTACATGTAATCATAATAAACTACTACTAATGTCAATAAACTGTACTTCCTGAATTGACTGGGTGAGACAACTCTGTCAAGTATGTTGAGATACAGTAGTCTGGTCTCTACTCTTGTATATAGTAACAGAAGTGATACTTTATTGCTCTGCCCTGTATTCTCACCTGCCAGCCATGCTCTGGTCTCAAACAGCTGATCACTGAGCTCCACCAGCAAACTCTGACTGGGCATGCTCAGAAAGACGGAGCAGACAGCAAATAGGACTCCTCGCCGCACCATCCTATGTTGGAAATACAGAGGTTGGGTAAGCCATAGACCAGTTGGACAAAAGACCTTCCTTCCTACCCACACTCAAACAGTTTCCTATTTATGACGTGTGTATAGATATACTCACTGGTCAACGTGGTAGCGTACGGCCCAGACAAAGTCCAACAGAGCTCTGCCCATCTGAGTGGCCACCTGCAAAACACCAGACAACCCATTCAATCACACAGTCAAGACACAGCAATGGGGATATTTTCTGAGGTGACATTATGATATGCAGTAGCGAATAATGGACATGTTTTAGACACCTCACTCAGTCAAATACTAGCCTAGTCAAAGCAAGGAGGACATTTTATGAGGTGACACCAGAAGAAATCAAGTTGTAGCCTACCGGAGCATTGACTGATAGGTGCATAAGGAGTCCCAGCGTGTGGATCAGTCTCCCCAGGACCAGGTGGTCACTGCMCAGCAGGTCAAAGGTCACCTGAGGCCTAGGAGACAAGGTCTAGGTCAAGGAGAACTCMAATACAATTGTGTAGCACAAGAGGTGTAACACAAATAAACTGTGCTTCAAATGAAGAACACTGTATCTCACACACACTCTCACATTGCCTCACACTCACTTGCTAGGGACCCATACACATACATTCCAACACATTACCTGTCATAGTTTCTGAGCAGAGGGAAGAAGAAGTGGCCAGCAACAGGGGCATAACGGTTTGGGGTGGGCTTGGCTGGGGGGTGAGTGACGCCCTGAAATGAGGGCGGAACAAAACCCATCTTAACATTGATTAGGAATCAGATGTAGCTACTGTATGGTTATAGTCTTAATTCCAGTATTATTTAAAAGGCAAAGAAATAACTTTATTGAAGCTGTTGTGCAGCCTACCTTACTGAGCCGTTTGGTCTTACTCTGAATCCGCCTCTCCACCACTTGTCGCCAGTGTATGGGGTCATCGCCGGGGTAAAGGGGTGTATCTATGGTAACCCRCTGAATGGCCTTGGACGGACCTCCTTTGTCAGTGATTGGTTGAGAGAGCTCCTGCGCAGACATAATGAGGACCTGACATAGGGGAGACACAACAGTTAATAAATAGTTATGAAGCMTTTATAAAGGCATTCTACATTCACAAAAGATACTAGGGAGGAACCGTGTTCTCTTCACCTCTAAAATATCCAGCCGTTGTCGTATACTGTAGTTCATGGAGTAGAACTCCGTGGTCAGATACTCAGTCACCTGTGAATGAAAGGGATGAGAATTAAAAAGGACATGGTGTATTTAGCAGTGAATATTGATTATACACACTGACTGTACAAAACATTAGGAACACGTTCCTGATATTGAGCTGCACCCCCCTTTCCCTCAGAACAGCCTCAACTTATAGGTGCATGGACTCTACAAGGCGTCGAAAACGTTCCACAGGGATGMTGGACTCCAATGCTTCCCACAGTTGTGTCCAGTTGGCTGGATGTCATTTGGGTGGTGGACCATTCTTGATACAAACGGGAAACTGTTGAGTGTGAAAAACCCTGCAGCGTTGCAGTTCTTGACACAAACCGGTGCGCCTGGCACCTACTACCATACCCCATTCAAAGCCACTTAAATAGTTTGTCTTACCCATTCCAAAACTTCTACAGATGCACAATCGAGAGCATCCTGGCGGAGCTGTATCACCGCCGTGGTACGGCAACTGCTCCGCCACAACCGTAAGGCTCTCCAGAGGGTAGTGAGGTCTGCACAACACGATCACGCGGGTGCAAACTACCACCTGCCCTCCAGGATACCTACACCACCCGATGTCACAGGAAGGCCATAAAGATCATCAAGGACAACAACCACCCAAAGCCACTGCCTGTTCACCCCGCTATTATCCAGAAGCTGCGAGGTCAGTACAGGTGCATCAAAGCAGGGGACCGAGAGACTGAAAAACAGCTTCTATCTCAAGGCCATCAGACTGTTAAACAGCCACCACTAACCATTTAGCGGCCGCTGCCCAACATACGTGACTCAACTCAGCCACTTTAATAATGGGAATTGATGAAAAATTATGTAAAAATGTACCACTAGCCACTTTAAACAATGCCACTTAATATAATGTTTACATACCCTACATACTCATCTCCTATGTATATGTATATACGTTACTCTATATCATTTTACTGCATCTTGCCATCTTTATGTAATACATGTCATCACTAGCCACTTTAAACTATGCCACTTTGTTTAACATACCCTACATTACTCATCTCATATGTATATTACTGTACTCTATACCATCTACTGCATCTTGCCTATGCCGTTCTGTACCATCACTCATTCATATATCTTTATGACATATTCTTTATCCTTTACACTTGTGTGTAATCAGTAGTAGTTGGTGGAATTGTTTAGGTTAGTTACTT
>NC_036857.1:36717349-36758764 GCF_002910315.2 Salvelinus sp. IW2-2015
ACCCTCTGAAATGGCACACACACAATCCATGTCTCCATTGTCTCAAGGCTTAAAAAATCCTTCTTTAACCATTCTCCTCCCCTTCAACTACACTGATTGAAGTGGATTTCCGGCGAACTTCCGGCGCCGACCAAGATTGCCGCCTCGCTTCGCGTTCCTTGGAAAATATGCAGTATTTTGTTTTTTTTATTGTTATTCCTTACATTGGTACCCCGGTAATCTTTAGGCATTTACTTCACAGTCGGGAGGAACTACTAATATAAGAGCAACGTCAACTCACCATCGTTCCAACCAGGAATATGACTTTCCCGAAACGGATCCAGTGTTTTTGCCTTCCACCAATAACAATGGATCTGATCCAGCCGGCGACCCTATGCGACGCCGTAAAAGGGCGAAATCGTAGCGGTCTCCTGTCAGCTTCGGAAGACGGCACATCGCGCTCCACTCCCTAGCATACTACTCGCCAATGTCCAGTCTCTTGACAATAAGTGATGAAATCCGAGCAGGTGACATTCAGAGAGAACATTAGAGATTGTAACGTTCTCTGCTTCACGGAAACATGGCTAACTCAAGAGATGCTAAGGGAGTCGTGCAGCCAGCTTGGTTTCTTCACGCATCAGCCCGACAGAAAACATACATCTTTGGTAAGAAGAGGGGCAGGGGGGGTGTATGCCTTATGATAACGAGACGTGGTTGTGATCATAAAACAACAGGAACTACAAGTCTTCTGGTTTCAGCCTGATCATAGAACTCCTCACAATACAAGTGTCGACGCATTATCTAACCTTATCTATCTACCTACTACATTATCTAAGAAATTCTCTTTCAGTATAATAATCACAGCCGTAATATATTCCCAACCAAGCAGACACATGATTTGCCTGAACGAACTTTATCTGACTCTTTGTAAAATCTGCCAAACCCTGAGCTGCAAAACAAACTCCTAAATTCTATCACATAATCGATTGTCTACCAGGCTGGTAAAAACCTGCTCATTGTTCATACTAACTTCGCACGCATATAAGGCCCCCCGCCCTCCTTTGAATAAGGCCCTCCCTCGCCCTCCGGAATGGGAAATATGTTCGCATTGCTCCAACAACAAGCATTGCGAATATGCTGATTCGGTGAGCGAGTTCATTAGGAAAGTGCATTGACGATTCGTACCCACAGCAACGATAAAACATTCCCAAACCAGAAACCGTGGATTGACGGCAGCATTCGCGTGAAACTGAAAGCGCGAACCACTACTTTTAACCAGGGCAAGGTGACCGGAAACTGACCGAATACAAACAGTTAGCTATCTTCTCTCCGCAAGGCAATCAAACAAGCTAAGTCCCAGTACAGAGACAAAATAGAGTCGAATTCAACAGTCAGACACAAAGAGGTATGTGGCTACAGTCAACACGGATTACAAAAAGAACACCGCCCCGTGCGCCGACCAGGATGTCTTGCTCCCAGACAGGCTAAATAACTTTTTTTGTCGCTTTGAGGACAAGTACACTGAGCCACTGAACACGCCGCCTACCAAAACTGCGACTCTCCTTCCACTGTTGGTTATTACTGCATTGTCGGAACTAGAAGCACAAGCATTTCGCTACACTCACATTAACATCTGCTAACCATGTGTATGTGACAAATAAAATTTGATTTGATTTAACAAGTGACATCAATAAGGGATTATAGCTTTGCCTGGATTCATCTGGTCAGTCGATGTCATTGAAAGAGCAGGTGTTCCTAATGTTTTGTACACTCAGTGTATGAAACTAAACCATAATATAAAAAGGTAGATGGTTAAGATTAAGGTGAAATATCTTACGGGGACAGAGTCGGTGACAGTGAGGGCCACCATAGCAGCCTGCCTGAGACTCAGGAAGCCCACAGTGTTGTACCTGTCCTCCATGTGCAGCAGCACCTTGCTCAGCTCAACACTGACCTGAGGAGCGACAAACATTAAGGGAACGACTATAACAAGGGAACTATATGCTTATCATTTGAATGTAGTAAACAGTGTGTGACCTCTCACCTCTCGGGCTGTAGAAGTGTTCTTCCTCACCAAGCCCTCAATGGCTCTCAGACTGAGATCCACCCTCACTGGGTCCTCAGATGAGAGGACGGCTGGGGAGAGATGGATGGAAGGATGAATGGACCAATCATTTAACAAGTTAGTAAAATAAAGAGAGCATTAGTAATCTTAAATGGGAAAGGGGGATACCTAGTCAGGCACAACTGAATGCATTCAAAAGACACTTGCACATATGAGCAATCTTTTTTTACAGGTACATGGTAACAGTTGAATAAAATGAGAAACAAGAAGAAACATAAAAAGCTTTAATTCATATTCACATTTACAAAATTTACAGCATTTCATCATTAAGACCTTCAGGAAAAAATGTCTGGAGGGTGAAAATCCCAAAACATTCTCTTTTGCTCAGAGTACTATTTCTATCCTAACTTCCTCTACGCCACAAAATCTTTAAAAAAAAGGTAGAAATGTCATGTTTCGGGTCATTAAAATGTTCTGCGATTGGATAATCCCTGTCATTTCTCCTGATTTATCGTTTATGTTCACAAATTCTGTTTGAGAGGACGGGTTTTACCTACATAACACAGCCCACATGGACATTTAATCATGTAGATAACATGGGTGGTGGAGCACGTAATAATGTAATTTATTTGGAACCGTTTTCCTGTCAGTCGGTGGCAGAAATATTCACACTTCATCATATTGTTGCACTGTGCGCAATCTCTGCATTTATAGCTACCATTCGGCAAGAGGCCGTAAAAGAGCCTGGCTGATTTTMTTTTGTGGCTGGCAGGCAGTGAATTCTTTGAGTTACAGCTGAATGAGTCAACAGACTGTCGGACCTGGCACAGCTCCTGGTATATGTCCGTTACGTTTATGGGGAGGTCAAGACCAATGTATCGCGTAAATTGCAACATCTCCTATATACAATAAGTGGTGGATTCTTAAATTTCGCTGGCAAAGCTAGGTCCGATGATAAAACATGCCAGTGTTTCTCGACAGCATCTGCCACTTTTCGCAAGTTCAAAGTATATGTGGTGGTGAACACGACAGAGTGTTCTTTAGCTCTAGTGGGTATTTTTGTAGCAGTTCATCTCGTGTTTTCACACATTGTGTGTAGCCTCTTCTTAGAAACATATTGCGCATCTCCGCTGCTTTTTCTAGATAGTCCTCTGTGGAGTGGCAGTCTGAAGAAATGTCTTCTTGGAAGTTTGAATGCATTCAAACGACATGTGTCTTCCCAATTTAACCCAACTCCTCTGAATCAGAGAGGTGCGGAGGGCTGCCTTAATCGATGTCCACGTCATCGGCGGCCAGGAGCAGTTGTTGTTGGGGATTAACTGCATTGCTCAATGGCAGAACAGCAGATTTTTCMACCCTGCCGGCTCAAGGATTCGAACCAGCAACCTTTCGGTTACTGGCACAACGCTCTTAACCACTAGGCTACCCCCTCCCCCTATTGTCACATGACAATAGTAATGGAAACATTGTGATTTTAGAGACACAAAGTAACAACAGCCTCTATGATGAAAGGGATCAGAGTCAATCTGTTACTGGGGCTCTTACCATCATCATGATTTACATCATTCAAATTCACCAAATCACTTTGTTTATAAGCCCACTAGGCTTCTCATTTGTTGTCATTAAAATGTCCTGAATAACAGAAAGGAAATACCTTGGGTGTTCCGTGCAATAGCCTAGGCCAGGTATTCCCAAACTGGAGTAGCAAAGCCGATGGGGGTACGGCAAATAAAAACGCGATTCCCCTCCAAAACATTCACATTTTCAAACAGTTTATTTCGAATACATTTGGGTGAGTTTTTTCCCCCTCGCCTGAGTAGCCATAGAGACACATACCAGCTCCACCAGCAGTACTACACATTCACCTGTCAACGACACAAGTTGTTCTGCTTCCACGAGCACATCCAATGCTAGCATCAGTAATTCTACATTTGTTGTTAGCCCAGCTAGCATGGACACTGACAGTTGTGAATCTGATGCAGCCGAAGAGCTACTACCCCCTTACCCGGGAAAGCGCCGAACAGACATCGAAGGGGCACAAATATTTATTTGAATTTAACTAGGCGAGTCAGTTAAGAACAAATTCATATTTACAATGTTCAGGGGCAGAATGACAGATTTTTATCTTGTCAGCTTGGGGATTCAATCCAGCAACCTCTCGGTTACTGGCCCAACGCTCTAACCACTAGGCTACCGGCTGCCCCAATATGATGAGAACTACATTGATTTGGGGTTCACTTATATTGGGAGTAGTGCCTTTCCTCAGCCAGAGTGTGTTATGTGCAAAAGTACTATCTCATAACTCGATGAAACCTTCACTCTTGCGCAGAAACAAAACATGACAATTTGAAAAAGCCAAGGGAGTTTTTTGAGTGAGAATAAAGACGACTTTAGAGTAGTAAGATGTGTAACAGCAACAGATAACATTAATAAGAAGGGGCTAGATGAGTCTTATATGGTGTGCTACCGAGTGGCAAAGACAAGCAAGCCCCATACTATTTTGGAGGACTTAATTCTTCCTGCTGCCGCGGATATGGCTGGGACAATGCTGGGGGAAAAAATACAAAAAAAACTATACAGACGATGACTTCATCAAAAAAACACTGTTTCACAACGCATCAGTGACATGGCAGGAGATGTTTTGAAACAATTACTGCTTCGTATACAAGCCAGTGAATTCTATGAGTTACAGCTGAATGAGTCAACAGACGTGGCGGACCTGGCACAGCTCATGGTATATACCCGTTACGTTTATGGGGAGGTCAATTAGGAAGACATCCTCTTCTGCAAACAACTGGAAAACAGAAGAGGATATTTTTAAAGTACTGGACAGCTTTGTGACATCAAATAGACTTTGGTGGTCAACATGTGTTGGTATCTGTACTGATGGCGCAAAAGCCATGACAGGGAGACATAGCGGAGTGGTAATGCGCTTGCAAGCAGCTGCTCCCGACGCCACTTGGGTACACTGCAGCATCCACCGAGAGGCTCTTGCTGTCAAAGGTATGCCTGACAGCTTGAAAGACGTGTTGGACACAACAGTGAAAATTGTTAGGTTTGTTAAAGCAAAGCCCCTGAACTCTTGTGTATTTTATGCACTATACAATGATATGGGCAAACTATGTAACACTTTTACAACATACAGAAGTGCGCTGGTTATCAAGGGGCAAAGTATTGACACAATTCTTTTAAATTGAGAGACGAGCTTTGTTAACTGACCATAATTTTCACTTGTCTGACCGCTTGTCTGATGACGAGTTTCACACGACTGGCCTATCTGGGTGATGTTTTTTCCACGCCTGAATGATCTGAATCTAGGATTACAGGGACTCTCCACAACTATATTCAATGTGCAGGACAAAATTGAGGCTATGATTAATGCTCTTCTTTGTCTGCATTAACAAGGAAAAGACACAGGTCTTTCCATCATTGAATATTTTTTTGTGTGCAAATGAACTCAAGCTTACGGACAATGTCAAATGTGATATAGAGAAGCACCTGAGTGAGCTGGGTGCGCAATTATGCAGGTACTTTCCCGAAACGGATAACAAACAACTGGATTCGTTCTCGCTTTCATTCCCTGCCTCCAGTCCACTTACCRATATCTGAACAAGAGAGCCTCATCGAAAGTGCAACAAGCGGTTCTGTGAAAATTGAATTTAAATCAGAAGCCTGCCAGATCTCTGGATTGGGCTGTGCACTGTTAAGACACAGATACCCTTTGCAACCACGTACCTATGTGAGAGTGGATTGTCAGCCCTCACTAGCATGAAAACTAAATAAAGGGACAGACTGTGTGTGGAAAATGATTTAAGACAGACTCTCTCTAATACAACCCAACATTAAAGAGTTGTGTGCCTCATTTCAAGCACACCCTTCTCATTAACCTGTGGTGAATTTTCGATGAACAAATAAAGTTGTATATGTAAGATGGCTAAATAAAGAGCAAAATTATTGATTATTATTATATTATTATTTGTGCCCTGGTCCTATAAGAGCTATTTGTCACTTCCCACGAGCCTGGTTGTGACAAAAACTCAAGCTCATTCTTATGTTTAATAAATGTATTGAATAGTGTGTGTGTGGCAGGCTTACAATGATGGCAAAGAAACAAAATTTGAGAGTGCGCTGACCATGGTGCTAGAGGGGGTACGCAGCTAGAGGTTGTATGTTTCAAGGGGTATAGGACTATTAAAAAAAAAAGTTTGGGAACCACTGGCCTAGGCTATCCTACACAATTGCACACAGCAGCCTAGACTCCGTGTCCAATCCGACGCACAGAAACATGAAAACATTAAGACGTTACATTGATGCTTTCTCTGTTAAATCTTGTAGACACGGCTGTAAATCCAGCAGACAGTAGCAGATAATCAACATAAATGAAGGGGTATTGGATCCAACTGACTTCACTGGCGCAATGAACAAAACATCAAAATATTCTAGACATTCTTACGAACGCGTGTTTTCCCGCACAGGCTGTTTTTTCATTGCATGCTATAGGTTGTTTGTCACTTGACTGTCATTCAGRAAAAMAWTTCCTGGATCAGCTGATGATGGTCGACAATATCACTAGGCCTAACTAAACAATTGGATACCAAATGCGTACCCAACAAATAGGTCTATTAGCCTACGCATAGCCTATTGAAGAATCGCGCAAGTTAGGTGATGGCCTATAATGGGTCTCCTATTCAGATGATAACGTTCACCCCTAGCCTACTGGTTAATCAGCTCACAGTCGTCTGGACACTTTCCTACGTGCAGTGGAGTAATATTTCCCTCTTTTTCATATCTAAAAAATGCAACTCGTAGCCTATTGATAGACTTTACACAGGCTACTGGTACCGATCACTACAGCCTAATACTTATTACAAGGTTGAAATTGTATTTATTTATATGTGCACATTTTTATTAATTAATGCATGAGTAGGCTTATGGATTACATTTTTCAAGATATTCCCCCAAACTTGTTTTATTTATTTAGTCTAAAATGAAGGCAACGAATGCAGGGCATTTTTCTTAATTTTATACAATATTCTGCCCATATAAACAAACATAATTTTAGAGCATAAACGCGTTGTTCCCCAGCCAGTTGCGCACACGCGGGCGAGGACGAAAGACAAAGGAGTTCRCTTCTGCTGCAGCTTTTGCTGTAAAATACAACGCGTTGCTTCGTCCATCTCCCACCCATGGAGAGACCTATATACTGTATCTTACCCTCCAGACAGTCTCGGAGGTAGCGAGGTGGGGCAGCTTGGCTCATCTCCTGGTCAGCTGACATGTCATAGGGGGTGAGTTCATCATCACTGGTTCAAACACACACAGGACAGGGACATAGAGCCTAATCAATACAACACTACTATACCATGCTTTCTTAACTGTCCATGGGAAGATTGTAGTGATTTGAATTAAATATAAAACTTCAGTCTCACAGACAAAAATTATGTTAATACATGTAGTGTATAACAAGAGGTATTACAGAGTGTTATGGGTTTGATTATGATAATACTATCTCTTACCTATCCAGCTCTGAGTCTGGGTCAGCTCCTGATTTCTGGGCCACGGAAGCAGCCTGGGATGGTACTGCCTGAGAGGGTACAGTCTGCMCTTTGACGTCTTGAGGAAGATCCAATCTGTCATCAAGCGGCTCTGTTTCTTCCTCASACAGTGGAGTCATCAGTGAGAGCAGCTCCTTGGTCTCCTCATCATGCTCATACTGAGCGGGAGAAACACAACAAATGAACACACACCCTTTCCCGAGTCCTACACAGGACTCATAACAAGACAGACATAGCCTATCTCCTTTCTTTAATGTGCACTGATCTGAACAGTAAATAGGAGAAAGCATTATGGTATTTGTTTTCACCCGTTCAGTTCTTTCAGATCAGTATGAGCAGAGAAAAGAAAACTAGGGACAGTGAGCCACTTCAGACTATAGAGATGCACCCAAAGCCTTGGGAAGGGTGCCATACAATACAGTACTTCGAATTTGAGTTTGGCTCCATTGACGTCCATGCGGGAGCTGAGACACTCCCCCACCACCATGCCCATGCGCCTCACACGGACTACACTGCTGTCCAGGTGGCTCTGCATCCCTCCCAGCATGCACTGCAGCAGCTCTGACATGGAGGAAGGAGAAAGGACAACAGGGTCGTGTTTGATTGGGCAGGAAAATGTCTTCTATTAAATGCCCAAATGAACACCACCCAGARACGGACAGGGCAGAAAGTAGTGTGAACACCTCTGACCGTGTTACATAATACTGTGCCGTAGTGTTGGGAGTGTTACCTGAGCGTAGCTCCTGTAGCTCTGCATCACTCAGTAGTCCCACACACAGCAGCAGAGCCCGGCTCACATAGAGCTGCTGCTCCAGAGGGGTGTGTCTGACTGCACTGGGGTTAGCCCAGGCCTGGCACAGCGACCGCAGCACCTGGACACACGCACACACAGTCAATAACATGATCATAAATACCCATATATCATAACAACACAAGTCTTATACATTGTACACTCACCTGTATAAGTAGTGGCCTTCTCTCCCTGTCCTGAGCCAGGTAGCCCAAAAGAATGCTCAACACACGAGTCTGGGAGAAAGGAAGTTAAAGACTTCAGCTATAACAATTTCCAACAATGATAGATTGACTAGACTCACCATCAGTTCACCGTCTCACCTCATACTTGTATTGGAGCAGCAGCAGTTTATGGGTGATGACAAACTGGGCCTTTTTGTTCTTCAACACCAGGTTCCCCATGATCCTGGACAGAGCATCAGGTCTAGGGGAAAAATAACACTTACATTACGAGAGAGAGAGGGGTAAATGCGGTGCATTAAAAAGTCTATTTTTGACACCTTTTGATAACTTCTCGCTATCTCCCATCCCTCACCTGTTGACAGCCTGCACCATTCCAGTGAGCACACTCTCCAGCCAGCGCTCTGGGACATTCTCCAGCAGCTTCCAGCACACCCTTTGCCACACCATGTCTGAACGCGTGCAGAAGGAGAGGCGAGGGGCCAGCACCCCAAATACTAACCCTGCAGAGAGAAACACACAATTATGTARCATTTCTGATGATACAATGGGAAAGTGTTACAGTTGACAATCATCAATGCAGGAGGAACACATGCTGTTTGCAGCCTTGCTTACCACTGTGTCCCTGAACACAGGCCTTCCCCAGTGCCTGGGCCACAAAAGTCAGAGAGCAGTCTTTTCTATCTGGGAACAACAGTGTATTGACAGTGAGTTACACACATAAATAAAATAAATTTCCAATAAGACAGTTAAAGTTAAAACAGCCATAAATAGGCCCTTAATCAATCTTCTGCATTATATAAAGTAGACATAAACTGATGGATGGGCATACACACCTCTCAGAGCCTGACAGGTTCTCTCTAGCACAGTGAGCATATCTCTGGCCAATAGGGGGTAGTACTGCTGGGGGAGGAAGATGGTCTTGTTGTGGTGGTGCAGCTGGTTGGCAGTCAGGTCAGGCAGAGCCACCAGGCGGCCCAGCAGGGTCTCTCTGAGCTGGGGAGAGTCGGAGAGACCCTTCCCCTGACAGCGGGTCCACAGTAGGACTGTCAGACGACCACTCTGAAGGAACCGCTCTAGGATGCTGACTAAACGGTCCAGACCTGCACTGGGGCTGCTGGAGATAGATTATCACACACATTCATGCACACACACAAGGAGAATCAATTAGAGAAATGTACAAGATGAGTATATCATTACCAAACAGGTCGCCGGCAGCAAAGACACAGTTATTCACAATATCAAGTAGCCCATTATATTGACTGTCAAYGCATTGTAATGCATCAATGTCAATTTACCTTCCTGTCTCGCTGTCGCATGGAACGTGCAAACAGCCCAGATGCTCTGTTTAAACATTAACAATCCTCACTTATGGTTTTGAAAACCTTTGGAAATGTAATATCATTGAGTAATATACTACCGTTCAAAAGTTTGGGGTCAATTAGAAATGTACTTGTCACTTAAAAATGTACACTTAGAAAAATSACATTTTTGGTCCATTAAAATACCATAAAATAGATCAGAAATACAGTGTAGACATTGTTAATGTTGTAAAAGACTGTTGTAGCTGGAAACGGCTGATAATTTATGGAATATCTACATAGGCGTACAGAGGCCCATTATCAGCAACCATCACACCTGTGTTCCAATGGCACATTGTGTTAGCTAATCCAAGTTGATCATTTTAAAAGGATAATTGATCATTAGAATACCCTTTTGCAATTATGTTAGCTATCCAGCATCTCTGAATGCCTTTGTGTAACGGAAGAAGAAAGACAGAAAAGGGTMACTGAAAAATACTGTCAGCTGCAACTGTTTAGAAGGTGTACAGTACGTAWATATTTTATATTTGTAAAATTATTTCTAGATGATATTAAAGTTAACTTCCAAAGATTTCAAAACCGACTTGCACTATTAACRTTTAGACATATAGCGTTGGGATTGTTGTATACATTGGCCGCGCTGTGGTCCATGGTTCGAATGAGTATGGGTATGGCCCCATGGATTCTAAAAGACTAAGTATCCACTATTAACATCTTCAAACATTTTTCTCACCTCATTGAGCTGATACCATCCATCAGCACTAACAGAGTCTGGTCTGGAGGACCTCGGAGGAACAAACCATCCCACAATTCTGTGCACTGGGCAACGGTAAGTAGCTGGAGCCAATCAGCATTGATGTTACTGATGAGAAACTGTAGRGTCCGGGTGTAGTGGGCTCGACTGAACTCTGCTCGCTGAGCTGATGTAATTGTACTCTGAGGCCCATCGTCCAGGTAACTGGTTAGTGTGTGTAGAGTTTTGGTCACCTCTTCCTTCTCGTTGGAGGTAGTGAGAGTTCGGACGCATTGGCCCACTGAGAGTCGAACTTCAACATCTGGGGTTAGGGACTGCATCATTCTCCAACACCTGTTGGGGACAAGATTAGTTTATATGGTTCACGTGTTCTACCAATACTTTCAAATCACTGCTAGCTAGCTTCCTACCTGGGTAACGTTAACGTTACATAATAAATGCATACATCTGTCTGTTAACAGCATCATRAGATTTTATTTAGCTAGCTAACTACTGACAGCCCGATCCCTTATTTGCTATTATTGGTCCAATTAACTAGACGTTCACACAGACGTCAATAGAAGAAGTCCTATGTTGGGATACTGATGAAAGACTATTAGGCACTCACCTGAATGTTTAGCTAACTAGCCAGTAGCCACCATTAGCCAGAATAACAGGTTGTATTCCCACACCTCTGGTCTACTCACGGGGTGATAAACGACACATTTGAAACGGTTTCACGCTGTGAATTAATCTAATTGAACAAGTACTGCAGCCCAAAACAGACTAAGGTTCAAACTGCTTTAAAAACAACCTATATTCTTCTAGSTAGTCTTAGCTACTTTTTCACGATACAAAATAACAAAACGCCTGCTGCGCTAAATGAGTGCGCTAACAAAATATGTCCGTACTGAATAAAAKTACGCAATGTGTATCAAGAAAAGTTCCGTGTGAGGACTTTTGAGTTACATTCAACAGGGCAACATGTTTGTAACAAGTCAGACTTTTTATTGCGACTTTTCTTTTATTCTGAGTGAACCTGAATTGAAAACATGCATACACATACCAGTGTAAGTAAAATCAATATTCGACATCGAGGTAGGCGGCTACTTTCCACAATATAAAAATGAAATTATAATATTGTACTGGTCATATAAAACTCAATATTSTACTAAATATGTTTTATTGTACAAGCCTCTCCTAGCCCTATCAGATGAAGTGGTCAAAYTGGCCAAGAGGAATATGACTGCTGTACAGCTGTGCTAGGAATGATCCGTCACTCCAGTATCTCTCCTCCTCAGAACTGTTGAATGATGCCAGAATATCCTCCATCTCCTCCTTCCAAAGCACATCCATCCTCGGGTTCATTTCCATGAACCGTTGGGCTGTTAACCGCACACTGCCCAAGCCTATCCCAACCACAGGGACCACTGGTATACCTGACACCATCATGGCTACCATCAGAGGACACACAGGCCCTATTTGTTCCAACACCCGCTTGTCATAGGTGGGGGTTTGTGGTACCTTTATCGGTGGTGGCAACCATGGAGCCCCCTGATACTGCATGGTATGGTAGTGATCTCCGTGGGAGAGGGGATAATTGTAGACGTTTCCATACTGTTGCTCAGTATGAGAGGATGGTGTATAGCCAGTATAGCTAGGACTTTGCTGTTCCCAGGGGGCAGAGGCTGGTGGTGGGCTCTGGTAGTACATGTCCATAGCCAGCAGGTGGGTATGATGGGTTGGAGATGAAGGGCTCCAGTATTGATAAGGTTGAGAGTRGAAAAAGGCAGGGACCTTGCTGGGGATGTTCTGGGGATGGACAAGGTCTCCATGGGACAGCGGAGTTGGGGATAGAGGGGGAAAGGCTTCCTCTGCATAGAATGGGCGACACAAGAGAGAGCTATGTCAAACTATTGTATTAGACAGTTGTTTTTCATCCAAAACATAGACATATAATATYAATTACCTGAAGATTATACTGGGCACATGTTTGAATGCCTGCACAATTTACAAAGAAACTTACCATTTGAGTTCTCCCTTGTCACATAGAGGGACATTCTTTTATTAATTTGGTAAAATAAAACACTGGATTTGCAGCAAAATTATGTGAGAAAATGAATTATTGGTACAATCCTCCAATGAGCAGCAATCCAGGAAATAWAATGGTCTATATCACAAAAACTATTGGTCAAGACACTTCAAAGGATACTGCATTCTTTCTCCATGGAAACCACATCCTTACCATGGTTACGAGATACCATTGTCTTTTTCATTATGTAGGTCTTCATTTTTTWAAATTTRATTAAAWCAACAACAATACAAAGACAATACAAATGGTCGATCCCATCAGTGGGTGCTCTGGTCAGTAGGTGCTCTCGTATGCCTTCATATATGCTGTATCTACAGTCATGGCCAAACGTTTTGAGAATGACACAAATTTTWWTTTCCACAAAGTTTGCTGCTTCAGTGTCTTTAGATATTTTTGTCAGATGTTACTATGGAATACTGAAGTATAATTACAAGCATTTCATAAGTGTCAAATACCTTTATTGACAATTACATGAAGTTGATGCAAAGAGTCAATATTTGCAGTGTTGAGCCTTCTTTTTCAAGAACTCTGCAATCTGCCCTGGCATGCTGTCAATTAACTTCTGGGCCACATCCTGACTGATGGCAGCCCATTCTTGCATAATCAATGCTTGGAGTTTGTCAGAATTTGTGGGTTTTTGTTTGTCCACCCGCYTCTTGAGGATTGACCACACGTTCTMAATGGGATTACGGTCTGGGGAGTTTCCTGGCTATGGAMCCAARATATCGATGTTTTGTTCCCCGAGCCACTTAGTTATCACTTTTGCCTTATGGCAAGGTGCTCCATCATGCTGGAAAAGGCATTGTTCGTCACCAAACTGTTCCTGGATGGTTGGGAGAAGTTGCTCTCGGAGGATGTTGGTACCATTCTTTATTCATGGCTGTGTTCTTAGGCAAAACTGTGAGTGAGCCCACTCCCTTGGCTAAGAAGCAACCCCACACATGAATGGTCTCAGGATGCTTTACTCTTGGCATCCCACATGACTGATGGTATGCTCACCTTTTCTTCTCCAGACAAGCTTTTTTTCCGGATGCCCAAACAATTGGAAAGGGAATTCATCAGAGACAATGACATTACCCCAGTCCTCAGCAGTCCAATCCCTGTACCCTTTGCAGAATATCAGTCTGTCACTGATGTTTTTCCTGGAGAGAAGTGGCTTCTGGACACTAGGCCATCCTCCAAAATTCTTCACCTAACTGTGCATGCAGATGCACTCACACCTGCCTGCTGCCATTCCTGAGCAAGCTCTGTACTGGTGGTGCCCCGATCCCGCAGCTGAATCAACTTTAGGAGACGGTCCTGGCGCTTGTTGGACTTTCTTGGGCGCCCTGAAGCCTTCTTCACAACAATTGAACCRCTCTCCTTGAAGTTCTTGATGATCCAATAAATGGTTGATTTAGATGCAATCTTAATGGCAGCAATATCCTTGCCTGTAAAGCTCTTTTTGTGCAAAGCATTGATGATGGCACGTTTCCTTGCAGGTACCCATGATTGACAGAGGAAGCACAATGATTCCAAGTACCTCCCTCCTTTTGAAGCTTCCAGTCTGTTATTCGAAATTCAATCAGCATGACAGAGTGATCTCCAGCCTTGTCCTCGTCAACACTCACACCTGTGTTAACGAGAGAATCACTGACATGATGTCAGCTGGTCCTTTTGTGGCAGGGCTGAAATACAGTGGAAATGTTTTTGGGGGATTCAGTTAATTTGCATGGCAAAGAGGGACTTTGCAATTAATTGCAATTCATATGATCACTATTCATAACCTTCTGGAGTATATGCAAATTGCCATCATACAAACTGAGGCAGCAGACTTTGTGAAAATTAATATTTGTGTCATTCTCAACTTTTGGCCACGACTGTAGTAAATGAAATGTGATGAGCAATAATATACTAAATATCAAGATCATCAAACAAAATATCATTTTATTATTTGATTTATTTTCTTACTTCACTATTTTCTTTGACCTTTTTACAATTACTTGAAATTATAATTCCCCAATAACAATAAGCAGGGGCGCAACTTTGGTTTTAGAAGAGGGTGGGACATAATATATAATATATATTTTTTATCCAGTCAGATAAACACTCYACACAGACTACCCGAATCATGGYCCTAAAGCACACTTGTCTCTTTTTGTATCACATTTCAATTTTAAAACAGGGCGGCCCCCCTACAGTGRAAGTTGCGCCCCTGATAATAAGGATTGCATCTTTCAGGGGATATTCAATKAAAAATATACAGCAGTAAACAATAGTTATCATAATTTACACATTATCCTTCGGAATAAGGCTAAATTCCCAATCTGGCCCTCAACCATCACGGTCACCTAATAATCCCCAGTTTACAATTGGCTCATTCATCCCCCTCCTCTCCCCTGTAACTATTCCCCAGGTCGTTGCTGCAAATGAGAACGTGTTCTCAGTCAACTTACCTGGTAAAATAACGGTAAAATAAAAAAAATTATAAAATAAAAATAAGAATAAACTTCAGTTGTACAATTTTTGTTTCTACAATATTCTATTTTTATAATTTAACAAACTGACAGTCACATATGGTCAGTGCTTTTCCAGGGCTCATCATCAGGTTAGTAATAGGCAAAAGTATGAATGACAGAGGCACAGTGTTAAGACTATCAGGCCAGATCTTCAGGGCTTAACAATGACAATTGGGCTTAGCGATGACAATTAATAACTTTTTTTGTTTATGTTTTCAAATTACAGTGAAGGAKTGTGTGAGCTGATAGTTAAAATGGTCAGAAGTAAAACCTAATTCTTTTGTTAGTTTGAACATTTAAGTGTTAAAAAAAATTGGAACTTGTTTAAAGTGCATAAGAGAATCCTATTGAATCAAGTTTAACCACGYAAAACAGAATGCCTGGACAGGACTCCGTCTAATCAGTCACCTAGCAATTATGCAAAGTCTCACAACTAGCTGTCTGAACTAGACAGTCTGAAATAAAGGAAACAAAGAATAATACCAAAAAAATAAGGTAATCCTGCTGCTGTATACAGGTAACATAGGGTACAGTATGTGGGAAGATATGTCTTACGGTTTCCTCCTAGTAATGCACCACTGGCTGCTGGGTACTGTAGTAGTAAATGATTGCCTGAAGCCTCSTGAGCCTCATATCTGCTGGGGAAAGCCATCAATTACACTCAAAGGCAGAATGACTTGAACCAATTAGACAGTTGCATTGGTTTATGATTGACATAACGTGTGGGCTTTATGAGGCCTCACTACCTGTCCCCAGGCAACAGGTGTAGTGCAACTCCACTGACCTCCATATGATATGGATGGGTAAACCTAAAGATCAGTTTAAAAGATTCAGAAAGTGATATACAGAAGAGATCTGTAGTTCTGTACAGTGCCTGTTCTCAGCTGGGGAGATAWCAGWGACACATGCCAACTCTGTTAACTACAATGACCTTTAAGAGGTCACTGTCTGCAACGTCAGTATTACAGTGGATCACACTTCAGTTGGGCTGAAGTGGAATGACCACACCATATAAAAATCAATTTTGAATTGATCAGACCAGATTGAAACACGTCAGTGTTGCCAATTCAATGGGTGCTCAGTGCAACACTTTTGAAATGTACTGTGTGCTACCAACTTCAATCTAAATATTTCTCTCAATTCAACAATTTCTCCCCATGAGTAGTATTCAACTATTAAATCCATTAAATACCAGAATCCCTTGTGAATCCAGAAATGCCAAAACTATTTACAAACTTTTCCCTAAAAAAACAACGGAAAAGAATCATTAACAAAGAGTGTGAAGTAATGTGAAATGTGGAATAAATGTATGAATGTGATTCACAGATGGGAGAAAATTATGTGTACATGCTACATGCTAGAGTGGCATACATAAGACCTACCCATGGGGGAGGATCATATTATTTCTTAGCAGAAGAACAAAAAATAAAATAACAACATAAAAATACCTAGAATCTACAAGGTTAGAAAAAAACTTTACATGTTCAAGTTATTTACATCCAAGGCCATTTTTCATGGAGTGCTGAAAAGAAGGAGAAGAGCGTGGTGACAGAGCAAGAGTTTTATAGGTGAAAGGTGGAGGAGGCTGCATTTGTCTTTAGTATAGCTGCGTGGTTGATACAGAATGCTACAAGTTGTCTGCAGTTCGAGCAGTTAAGAGACAGCAACAATAATATCCTTCAATATGTCAAGTATCTCAACCGTGTCAGAGAGTGCATTGGTGAATAGGCAGCGGTGATGATGTGTATCAATAGTCTGCCATTTTCATTTCCTCTTGCTTATTTCCAGAAATGTGGTTAAAAGTTCAAGAGATTCAGATTGGGGCTTAGTCAACCGAGGCTCTTACAGTAAAGAAGAGAGTTTTGTCCGTTTGTTGACGTCCRTTTGTGGTGTCTGTCCATCGCTCCCCACTGTTCTTCACAACGTTATTGCTTCATCGAAGTGTTAAACATTTTCTGCTCCTTTAAATCAAAAAGCTGCGGGAGAGTTACAAGATCTAACCTCTGACTCTCCGTTAGCCACAAGCAACAAGTCCGTTTTCAAATAATTTTAGCATTCTTAAGTAATTCATGTGGTCTTAAAGCAAAAGATATCTTCAAATTCCGATTACATTCCTTAACAATAAACTTTTTACATTTTGTWTAACAAACAATACTTTTTGTCTTAATCAAAAAATGAGTGCAAAAGTACAACCGATTCCATTCCTTCAATAAGACATGTCAAATATATTCAGCTTTTTTATCAACATTTCATGGAAAGTAAGTCACTCATTATGGGTAACAAGCAGACCAGACATGTACTTCCCAATTGATAAGATGGCTCCCTTTTTGCTTTCACTCAGCTTGATTCCACTAAGGATCAGTTGGGTCAGTCACATGCCAAAGAACTACACTTCCCAGTGCACTCAGCTCAAATACAAAAATATAAACTAGTCAGAGCAACATTTTCTATCAATTTGATTTAGTGTCCAAGTTACACCATCCAATTCTTTCATGTCAGTATGAGCATCATTTAGTACAGTATCTATATCAGTATTTGTCTGTTTTTAACTACCCCAAAGTTACATTAGAGGGAGTGATGTGATGGGATAGTGTTCTCTTATTGGAGTATTTAGCCCACCTGACCCCCTAGAACTCTGTTTCATTGTAAAACAGAGTTAAGGCCTCCCTTACCTGGGTTGCCTTAACTCACACTGAGAAGAAAATCCAAGTCAAATCAGGATAAACACGGTTAATGTAGTAGGCGGCACCACAAGACTGTATTCAAGARAGCAGGCAGGGTCGACTTAATCTGACCTCGTCTCCTGACCAGTGCTTCATACAGTTTAAATGTGGTTTCAACACGGTTCAGTCTAATACAGGAGAACGCTCTCAAACGTCCCATGAGTTCATTAATCTCACGGTGAAAGATGGTATCGGCTGATATGTAGTTTAAGGACAATACGTTTTAGAATCATGTTAGCATTGAGGCTCATAAGATTTAATTGCCTAAAATATGTTTAAGGGGACAGCAACAAGTTAACTAGCTCTTCCATGCAGTCCAACTATCGAAAGAGTTCCCGCATAGAAAACACATTCGCACAGACAAGGGAAACTCAGGTCCTCAGAACCAAAGCCTACTGTATTCAGGGGGAACAGACAAGCACACAAAGCAAAGCTCAAATACCAGGGATGTTAAACCACGTACCTTATTTTCTCAGATAACAGCCACAAACAGTGACAAACATTTTTTTTCATTAAAATCTTCTTTAAGGGTAATCGGAGTGTTTTTTCCCACCTAAAATAGCTATACATATACAGTACATATATATACAGTTGAAGTCGGAAGTTTACACACACTTAGGTTGGAGTCATTAAAACACTCATTTTTCAACCACTCCACAAATTTCTTGTTAAAAAACTATAGTTTTGGCAAGTCGGTTAGTAATTGTAAAGTAATTGTTCCAACAATTGTTTACAGACAGATAATTTCACTTATAATTCACTGTATCACAATTCCAGTGGGTCAGAAGTTTACATACACTAAGTTGACTGTGCCTTTAAACAGCTTGGAAAATTCCAGAAAATGATGYCATGGCTTTAGAAGCTTCTGATAGGCTAATTGACATCATTTGAATAAATTGGTGTACCTGTGCATGTATTTCAAGGACTACCTTCAAACTCAGTGCCTCTTTGCTTGACATCATGGGAAAATCAAAAGAAATCGGCCAAGACCTCAGAAAAAAAAATTGTAAAAAAAAAGTCTGGTTCATCTTTATGAGCAATTTCCAAATGCCTGAAGGTACCACGTTCATCTGTACAAACAATAGTACGCAAGTATAAACATCATGGGACCACGCAGCCGTCACACCGCTCAGGAAAGAGATGCGTTCTGTCTCCTAGAGATGAATGTACTCATGCGAAAAGTGCAAATCAATCCCAGAACAACATCAAAGGACCTTGTGAAGATGCTGGAGGAAACAGGTACAAAAGTATCTATATCCACAGTAAAATGAGTCCTATATCGACATAACCTGAAATGCTGCTCAGCAAGGAAGAAGCCACTGCTCCAAAACCACAATTGCAACTGCACATGGGGACAAAGATCATACTTTTTGGAGAAATGTCCTCTAGTCTGATGAAACAAAAATATAACTGTTTGGCCATAATGACCATAGTTATGTTTGGAGGAAAAAAGGGGAGGCTTGCAAGCCGAAGAACACCATCCCAACCATGAAGCATGGTTGTGGCAGGGTGGCAGCATCATGTTATGGGGGTGCTTTGCTGCAGGAGGGACTGGTGCACTTCACAAAATAGATGGCATCATGAGGGGAAATTATGTGGATATATTGAAGCAACATCTCAAGRCATCAGTCAGGAAGTTAAAGCTTTCAAATGGGTCTTCCAAATGGACATTGGAAGTATGCTTGGGGTCAAAGTTGTGGCAAAATGGCTTAAGGAAAACAAAGTCAAGGTATTGGAGTGGCCATCACAAAGCCCTAACCTCAATCATATAGAAAATGTACCCAATTTATTGTGGGAAGCTTGTGGAAGGCTACCCGAAACGTTTGACCCAAGTTAAACAATTTAAACGCAATGCTATCAAATACTATTTGAGTGTATGTAAACTTCTGACCCACTGGGAATGTGATGAAAGAAATAAAAGCTGAAATAAATAATTCTTTCTACTATTATTCTGACATTTCACATTCTGAAACAAAGTGGTGATCCTAACTGACCTAAGATAGGGAATTTATACTAGAATTAAATGTCAGGAATGATAAAAAAAACTGAGTTTAAATGTATTGGCTAAGGTGTATGTAAACTTCCGACTCCAACTGTGTGTATATATATATATATACACACAGTACAAGTCAAAAGTTTGGACACACCTTCTCATTCCAGTTTTTTTTCTTTATTTTTCCTACTTTCTACTTCCTGGAAAAATAGTGCAGCCATGAACACAATGAAATAACACATATGGAATCATGTAATAACCAAAAAAGTGTTAAAGAAATCAAAATAGATTTGAGATTCTTCAAAGTAGCCACCCTTTGCCTTTGCTATGCATACTCTTGGCATTCTCTCAACCAGCTTCATGAGGTAGTCACCTGGAATGCATTTCAATTAACAGGTGTGCCATGTTAAAAGTTAATTTGTGGAATTGATTTCCTTCTGAATGCGTTTGAGCCAATCAGTTGTGTTGTGACAAGGTAGGGGYAGCATACAGAAGATAGCCCTATTTGGCAAAATACCAAGTCTATATTATGGCAAGAAGAACAGCTCAAGAACAGCTCAAATTAGCAAAGAAAAATGACAGTCCATCATTACTTTAGGACATGAAGGTCAGTCAATCCGGGACATCTGAAGAACTCTGAAAGTTTCTTCAAGTGCAGTCGCAAAAACCTTTACGGGCTATGATGTAACTGGCTTTTTTTTATTTAACCTTTATTTAACTAGGCAAGTCAGTTAAGAACAAATTCTTATTTTACAATGAAGGCCTACCCCGGCCAAACCCTCCCCTTACCGGACAACGCTGGGCCAATTGTACACCGCCCTATGGGACCCCTGGGATCGAACCAGGGTCTGTAGTGACGCCTCTAGCACTGAGATGCAGTGCCTTAGACCGCTGTGCCACTCGGGAAATTAGACCGGTGGAAATCTGTCATTTGGTCTGATGAGTCCAAATTGGAGATTTTTAGTTCCAACGGCTGTGTCTTTGTGAGATGCAGAGTAGGTGAACGGATGATCTCCACATATGTGGTTCCCACCGTGAAGCATCGAGGAGGAGGTTTGATGGTGTGGGGGTGCTTCGCTGGAGACAGTCAGTGATTTATTTAGAATTCAAGGCACACTTAACCAGCATGGCTACCACAGCATTCTCCAGCGATACGCCATYCCATCTGGTTTGCGCTTAGTGGGACTATCATTTGTTTTTCAACAGGACAATAACCCAACACACCTCCAGGCTGTGTAAGGGCTATTTGAGAAAGAAGGAGAGTGATGGAGTGCTGCATCAGATGCATCAACAATCACACAACCTCAAACCAATTGAGATGGCTTGGGATGAGTTGRACCGCAGAGTGAAGGAAAAGCAGCCAACAAGTGCTCAGCATATGCGGGTACTCCTTCAACACTGTTGGAAAAGCATTCCTCATGAAGGTGGTTGAGAGAATGCCAAGAGTGTGCACAGTTTTCATCAAGGCAAAAGGTGTCTACTTAGAATCTAAAATCAAAAATATATTTTGATTTGTTTAACACTTTATTACATACGACATGATTCCATTTGTGTTACTTCATAGTTTTGAAAAACCCTTGAATGAGTAGGTGTGTCCAAACKTTTGACTGGTACTGTATATTTGTGGTCAGTCCCAGCAGTCAGTCTTTAAGTGTTTAGCCAGTCTCTCCCAGTATGGCCGTCCAGTGAGGCGGAGAGACCGCCAGGCTGCCCTGTTCCAAAATGGCCGTCTCTAGTGCTTGACCTCAAGCATGGAGGGGTTGGACTCCATGATGGCCACAATGATGCGGTCGATGTAGTCCTGTAGTCGGAAGTTGACGTCCTCCTGCTTGCGGATGGCTTCCATCAACTGCAAACAACAAAACAGATGAAATGTTTAGAAGGATAGTAACTTATATGAACTTTTCATTTGCATTGAACAATTATTTAAGAAGTTACAAAAAGGGACACAACAAGATATGCAATACAGATTTCAGCAATCTGCATTTAAGATTCAGAATTTTGATGGGGGATGCATCATGGGCACCAAAGTTGCAAGAAATGTATTTTATTCCACCTTTATTCATCCAAATTAGTCTTACTGAGATAAAAATGGACATGGAAATACAGTATATTTATGGCCTGTATATCAATGCGGCAKGTAGCCTAGTGGTTAGAACATTGGACTATTAACCAAAAGGTTGCAAGATCAAATCTCCGAGCTGACAAGGTAAAAATCTGTCTTTCTGCCCCTGAACAAGGTAGTTAACCCACTGTTCCTAGGCCGCCATTGAAAATAAGAAATTGTTCTTAACTGACTTGCCTAGTTAAAAAAGGTTGAAAAAAAAAAAAAATGCGAAGCCTTCTCTGTATATCTAGTGCCTTCAGAAAGTATTCACACCGCTTGCCTTTTCCCACATTTTGTTTAGTTACAAAGTAGGAATAAAATGGATTTAATTGTCATTTGGTGTCAACAATCTACACAAAATACTCTAATGTCAAAGTGGAAGAAAAATGATAACATTTGTAAAAAAYGTAAGAAAAATAAAACACTAATACATCTTGATTAGATAGGTATTCAACCCTCAGTCAATACAACTGTGAGTCTTTCTTGGTAAGTCTCTAAGAGCTTTCCACACCCGTTATTCTTTTCAACATTTTTCAATGTCTGTCAATTTGGTTATTTATCATTGCTAGCAGATTTAAGTCAAAACAGTAACTCGGCCACTCAGGAACATTCACGGCTTTATTGGTAAGCAACTCCAGTGTACATTTAGCCTTGTGTTTTAGGTTATTGTCCTGCAGAAAGGTGGATTAATCTYCAGATGTCTGGTGTAAAGCGCACAGAAACAGGTTTTCCTCTAGGATTTTGCCTCTGCTTAGCTCCATTAAGTTAATTTTTTTATCCTGAAAAACTCCCCAGTCCTTAACGATTACAAGCACACCCATAAGATGACGCAGCCACCACTACGCTTGAAAATATGKWAAGTGGTAGTCAGTAATGTCTTGTGTTGGACACTTTGTATTCTGGATAAAAGTGAATTGCTTGCCACATTATTTGCAGTATTACTTCAGTGCCTCGTTGCAAACCGGATGCATGTTTTGGAATATTTGTATTCTGTACAGGCTTCCTTCTTCCCACTCTGTCAATTAGGTTAGTATTGTGGAGTAACTACAATGTTGTTGATCCATCCTCAGTGTTCTCCTATCACAGCCATTGAACTCTGTAACTGTTTTAAAGTCACCATTGGCCTTGTGGTGTTTCCTTCCTGTCCAGCAACTGAGTTAGGAAGGATGCCTGTATCTTTGTAGTGACTGGGTGTATTGATACACCATCCAAAGCGTAATTAATAACTTCACCAAGCACAAACGGATACTCAATGTCTGCTTTTTTTTTTTTTTTACCAAAAGGTGCTTTTCTTTGTGAGCCACGGAAAACCTCCGTGGTCTTTGTGGTTGAATCTGTGTTTAAAATTCAATGCTTGATTTAGGGACCTAACAGGTAATTGTATGTGTGGGGTACACTATTACAGAGTGAGTCCATGCAACTTATTATGTGACTTGTTAAGCATATGTTGTCCTGAACTAATTTAGGCTTGCCATAACAAAGGAGTTGAATACTTAYTGGCTCGAGACATTTCAGCTTGTCACTTGCAATACATTTAGAACATTTTTGAAAAACATAATTCCATGTTCACATTATGGGGTATTGTGTGCAGGCCAGTGACAAAAAAATATAGAAATGTTATCAATTTTAAATTCAGGCTATAACACAATAMAATKTTGAAAAAGTCAAGGGGTGTGAATACTTTTTGAAGGCACTGTATATGTGTATCTGCTGTCTACTATCTATATTGTGACTCACCTCTCCCCGGGACACAGAGTTGATCTCGGCCGCCAGTGACTCGGAGAAGGAGGCCGTCATCAGGTTCTTGGCTCCCTGGATGCTCAGGTTGATGATCTGGCAGTTTAGCTCGTCGTTCTGCTCCTTCAGACTGCGGTTGTCTTGCTTGAGGCGTCGGATCTCCTGCTCCAGCTCGGCCTCACGGGTGCGGCTCTGGTACTCTTGCAGCCCAGCACTGGGCGAGAGCCCCCTTCTGGCCTCTGCCTCCAGCTTGTACAGCTGTAGGTGCTCCAGCTGCTTCCGCAGGTCCTCAATCAGCTGGTTGAGGAAGGGGAGAGAGACAGACTGCTGTTAGAGAGAGATACCGCAATAGTCTATTCTGCAAGAGCAACTAGTCACCAACCGTTGGAAGGGTTGGATGAGAAAAAAACAATAATTGTAGGTATCCTTTTTTACTAGGGCACTCAAACRATTTAAATAAATGTGATTAATCACATGATTTTCTATAGTTAATTGCGATAAATCAAATGTTTTGAATTTGCTCAAATTTGGCCCTAAAGAAAGATTTTTCAATTTAAAAAGCAGTGCATTGAGTTACAGGCATACTATGCTTTGATTGTAAGGGATGGAAACACAAAATAATCTCTATCAGAAACAAAATGCTCCAAATGTTTAATTCTCTGTTATCAATGTTTTTGATGTTTAACATTTTGCATGCACGCGCACAAATTCTGTTAAAGCTTCAGGCATTCTAAATGAGTGTTCTCCCAATTACTGATTGGAGGGTTAACTGTAGGAAAAAAATAGAACTGKCTCACTGGATACAAAGAGCATTTCAACCTGTCCAACAATATTATGAATTCCACAGATGACAATAACAACAGATCAGCCAGAGGAGTATACTACGACTGAAGCTAGATCTACTCAGGGTTYTCTAAAGCTAGCCAGCTTCAGTTAGCTTCACATTCAAGCTCAGGCTTCATCCGTACTACGGCGGTAGATATTGCTTGTCCGCCTGCTGCTAACTCTAGCAGGCTTGTAACTGCGTGCATTGAGATAATGCTGAAACATCAATCAATGGGTGGGTCTGTGCCACATTTGAATTTGTTCCGAAATCAAAATGAAAGAAAAGTTATCTTTCAAATTCAGCAGGCTATGGTGTGAAATAGGCTTGTTGAAGTGCCGTCTTTATTTTATTACTTATCGTTAATGCCGTCTTTGGTGTGCTTATCAATGCACAAGCACCTTTTTTCACATTCCTATCGATAAAATAATTATATTAAGTTATACACAAGTTTTACTGTGCGTGAAGTTTAAAATGTATTCTGACATTACTAAATGTAAAATGCAATAGGTATTTTAACATGACAATTTTTTAACACACAAAGAAACATTTTATCAGTCGTCTTCCTCAAATGAAGGGGATGACGAGGGAATCTGATTTAATAGGTTCGCAACTCGCAGTTCAGACACTTCATTCAGAATAAATGGAGTTAGCCTGCGYGGGAGCAGGTTAGTTCTGAAGGATTCGTTGCCATTGAAATGAACCTGTCTAAAAGGTGAGCCACTTTCATGGTACCGGTTATCCCATGTTGAACTGGTTGACCAAAGTTGCCTCGCTAACTACTCAAACCACGTACGTAGTATACGGCTAACATCTGAGTTAATGTAATACAGCTATTAGATCTAGCCTAGGAACAACTTATCCATGTTCTTCAACATGAACTAGCTACAAGTTGCTTCTACTAGAATTGTGATAATTTGCTTAAAGATGCACTATGCAGAAATCGCGCCGGCATTTTCTTCGTTGCAAAAATTTGAATAGTTTTCCTAATTTCAGTTTATGTGACAAAACAAGCAAATATAGTGTACCATTGTGCAACCTAAACTGCTGTCAAATATATTTTCAATAACCAAAWWYWTTTTATTTGAAGCAGGTGTACAAAACCTAAAACCGAAACTTAAGAACGGGAAGCATACAAATAACAGACATAACAGATCTATCACTTCTTAGAATGGTTTTTAATTAGAATGACAGATCTATAACTCACATTTCTATATGAATTCGGTCGGGTCTCCCAAAAAGTTACATATTGCAGCTTTAAATCTTTGACTGGAGAACTACAACAAAACAGTAGCTAAATGGAATGGATGTCCTGTTCAGATTCAAATCAATGTTGGAAGTTCGAGTTATATAAAGAGGCATTCAGCKATGGCCATTTTAAATATTTGTTTGGTTAGCTACAGTAGCTAGCTAACGTTAGCGTAACCAGGTCTTAATTAGAGCCGCATCCTGTCGGCACCTCTCAGACTTGCCCTTGTGTGTTCCGGCGCCTATGTGCCCGGCTTCGGTACCTCACACGGCATAATTTTTTATACAATTTGTTCATTGTTTGCACTGTAAACATAAAAAACTGATCAGAGTTAAATCAAGTTGCCTCCTGGTTATTTCTCCCGCCTCCCAGAAAAAACWATGTAAAAGCATGGTGATCCTTCTGTGGAATCATCCTAATCTGTCACCGGTCTTCTAGCCATCGTCGATCCACTTTTCATTTTCCATTTGTTTTGTCTTGTTTTTCCATACACCTGGTTTYGATTCCCTCATTTTCTTGTTGTGTATTTAACCCTCTGTTTCCCCCATGTCTTTGTGTGGGATTGTTTATTGTAGTGCTTGTGCACATTCCCCGTGAGCGCACAACGGGTTATTTTTGCTCAAGGTAGTAAGGATCTGCTGTCTCTTTGGCCTCTCCTCCCCACAAGTCATAATAGGGTCTGTCTGGGAAGTTGTTGGCTGCCSTTTTTGCCTTTGACGTTKTAGTTGCCGGTCTGCGGTTCAAGAGCCGTTTCTCTCTCCTTAGGCCGGTGCTGGTTGGCCCTCTCCAGGAGTCTGAGGTGCGGGAGGTTCCTCCGCCCCCTCTGGACATCGAGGGGGCCCAGGCGTACTCCGTTTGCTCTATACTGGATACGAGGCATCGGGCGAGGGGCCTTCAGTGCCTTGTGGAGTGGGAGGGGTACGGTCCGGAGGAGCGGTGCTGGGTTCCGGTAGAGGAAGTGTTGGACCCTTCAATGCTGCGGGAGTTTCACCGTCTCCGTACGGAACGCCCTGCGCCTCGCCCTCCGGGTCGTCCCCGAGGCCGGCGTTGGCGTGCGATCAGGGGGGGGGGGGCGGGTACTGTCACTACTTCCGCCGAAGTCGGGTGCTCTCCTTGTTCGTGCGGCGGTCTTCTAGCCATCGTCGATCCACTTTTCATTTTCCATTTGTTTTGTCTTGTTTTTCCACACACCTTGTTTCAATTCCCTCATTTTCTTGTTGTGTATTTAACCCTCTGTTCCCCCCATTGTCTTTGTGTGGGATTGTTTATTGTAGTGCTTATGCACATTCCCCGTGAGCGCACAACGGGTTATTTTTGTGCCCATTAATCTTGTTGTTCTGGATGCCGTTGGTTTTGCTTATTAAATCTCCGGTTATTACCCAGTTCTGCTCTCCTRCGCCTGACTTCTCTGCCGCCAATTACGCACCCCGCTACATAATCCTTCCACATTRATTTCAAACCTGCTCTCTTATTTGTACATATTGGTTATGGGGCGGGCCCAGYGAGGTAAGTAACTGATCTTGAAACAGATCTTGGCAGTGGTGGTCAGCTGGTGAAGAGGTCCCTACGTAATCACGTCACGTAGCCTAGGCTAGTCGTCTCCCTACTGAATTTGAAACTGAGGGAGAGCCAAATCAAAAATGTATAAGAAAAGGCAATCAACTTTGATTAAGTTTTTCAAGTCCAAAAGTCATGAAAAATATGGTGAATCAAACCCGAAACGAGCCAGAGAACTGTCAGTGCCGGATGAGAGGAGTGAGAAGCAAACTGCTCCTGATGGCAATGCCTTAGATAGCAGCGCTGCTTATCCTGCCAGTTCAGCATCACCACTGGCACCTCCACTAGCTAGTAGGTCTATTAATGAGTCAGTGCATCCACCAACGTAGTGCCCGGAACAGGTGCAATTTGGACAGAGGCTCAGTTCAAGACCAAGCAAACKTATAAGCCCTGGCTTGTCAAGTAAAATTCAAAGCTTGGCTGCCCAACATGCAAAAAGGTATGGAGTTTGGGCCCGGAATAGACTGGAGGGATGAAACTAGCAAAAGAGTGAGTGAAATGTACAGTAACATCCTCTGCCTCCGAAGTAAAAAAGCAACAAAGAGCCCCGAACATGCCCAAACCAAGGCCCATTTAGCTGCAACACGCATTGTAGACAAGTCTAAAGAGGACACCTTAACACAGGTTGTAGTTAAAGCTCAAAATAAAAACATAGACACTACAGCTAGTCTTTTGAACAGCTTATAAGGAGGCTAAACATCACAGACCCGCTCACGGTTTTGAGCAAGAAATTGACTGTCAGGAGTTAAATTAACTTGAGATGGGGAGAATTCTCCATTCCAATGTTGCTTGCTCCAACATACAGCAACATATTTCATCCGAAATGAAGCAAAAACGATTTGAAAGAATAGTACAGTGCTCTCCCAAAATCAGCATGATGCTCGATGAGGCTACTAGTTTGAATAAAAAGTCATTGTATATATCAGACTTCAGCTGGCAGATATGGATATACCGGCAAACATTTTTGTTGATCTTGTGGAACTGGAGGATTTATCTGCTGAGGGAATTGTCTGTAATCTGTTATCTGCATTAGAGGGTATAAAGTTTACTGAGGACTTTCTCTCCAAAACCCTCATTGAAATTACGTGTGATGGTGCGTCTGTCATGCTGGGATGCAAGAGTGGAGTAGCAACACGGCTCCAGGCCCTCTTCCCTAATTTAACTGTTTGGCACTGTTCGGCACACAGGCTTGAGCTTGCAGTAGGCGGTGGTAAAAGTGATGGGATCTATCAATCATTTAAAAATACTAAAGGACAAGCTATTTGCGCTTTATAGCATATCCAACAAAAAAATTATGGAGCTGAGGGAGTGCACAGAGTGTTTAGACTTTCAGCTGTGCAAMATCGGYAGGATCTTGGACACTAGATGGGTGGCATCCAGTTTTAGAACTGGAGAGTCTGTGTGGAACAATTACCCGGCTCTTCATAAGCATTTCACCACAGCAGCTGAGGATGCTTCCCACGACGGCGTGACCCATCAGAGCTGTAGTGGCCTGGCCATGCGCATTTCCTTGCATGCATTTGTTAACAATCTATGCCTTATATGTGATGCACTTCCAGAACTATCAGAATTGTCACTCAAGCTCCAAAAGAGAGACTGCACAATTATTACTGCACACAAGGCAGTCACCAGGGAAGCGAGGGTGTTCAGGGCAATGGCAGAGCAGCCAGCCTGACACGACACACACAACTCAGCCAGAGAGGGATTCAGGAGAACTCTGTCCAATGCGTCAAACTGAATGGTGGAAGACCCAGTGCCTCTCTGCATACCTCCACCATATCAGGGCTACTMTTTCTGAACCTTGTTGGCCCACCCCTGACCAAATTCAACCCAGTCCCCTATATGAGGTCATGGATTGCTAAAGGACACAAATGTGTCACAGACACCAGGAGCAAAACAAGAAATAGGGAGGAGAATACGCACAAGGAAATGGCTGTGTTGTGGGAGGTTTTGGAAAACTAAGGTAGGAACATCTTTTTCCTTTACGAACTTGTTCTGTACTGTGAAGTTAATCTGAATATGTGCTTCATATTATCACATAGGCAGGAGGCCTATTTATTATAATATATGTTCTGCTGTAGCTTACATTTATTTATTTGATTTGAAGTATATTCTGATATCAAATCAAATGATTGTGATATGTTTGTTCTACTGCTACATTGATGTCTTGAAAAGTATATGAAATTCGAGTCTTGCAAGCCCCACAGCTGGGTATGTGTGCATATGCATATGGCGGGTGTTCTGCAGTGACGCCTAAATATTATGCTGGACATTCTGCCCTACCAAGCAAAAGAGCAGTAACTGTGCATTTGTTCAAAAAAATGTGTTTACATTTTTTATACATGCTTTATCATGTGGACAAAAATCCTGACTCCATTGTGTTGTGTTATGGAGAAAATGGGGGGGGTCATGTTTGCAGTAACTGCAAAAAGTTACAGTGAAACCAAGGAAAAAGGCAGTAACTGCCATCACACACACGTTAGTTACTGCCTTTTACCTTGGTTTCACTGAGCTTTGGGCTGCAGTGTCTATGGTTGACCATGGTATCATTTATTATTCCTCGCGGATACAAGTATCGAACTATATGACACTGACAGCTACATACAAACAAATATATCAACACAAGTTGGTGTTAAAWAAATTGTAATGGAAACGTATTCCAGTGGGTGTACCAGGCAAGAAGGTAACTGCCGTCTAGGGTCAAAGGTCATATTAGAGGTCAGGGTAAATATAAATGAAAAATAACCTCACAGTAAGACAACATCTCCAATGGTCTGTTACAATTGTGACCTGTTTCAGGAAACTAGGCGTATGTCGCCGGTCACTACTTCACAGGAGAGCTGTTTGAACAACTTTTTTAAAATATCAAAATGCATTCTTTGGCAGAAATGCCTTCTCGAACATGTGAWCTTTCATGTGCCTTAACAAACGTGTATGCCCTCTGTAAATACAAATAAAATGGTTAAATTACAAGCCTAGTTGGTTTAGCCACAGAAAAAGTCAGCAACCTTYCCGCTAGCCATGATTGGTTGAGATAATGAGTGGGCTGGATATGCCGAGAGATGAGTTTGGATTGGTTTGCCATACAGCACGCTTCTGTCTATTTAAGCTGGTCAGTATGTGTAGGTAATCCTGCTTAACGCAGCTTTAAAAATGTTTTTATCGCGTAKTAAACTGCATATATGTTGCTCTACATTTCCTGGAGCACCGAGTTTTGAAATCAGTGTAATTGAGTATGATAGCTAAGGTAATGGAGAAAACACCTGTCTCCGGATTACATCTTCAAACTAAGGGCAACCATGRCATCCGTGACAGGAGAAGCTTCCATCCATGATGTATATGGGTAAGATGGTCTAGCTAGCTACATTTTCAGATATTACACGTTTCTAATTTTGACAGAAAGTGGTTTAATTTCAAGTTAAAGTGTACTGTTAGCTAGCTAACGTTAGCTTTCTGGCTCGCTAGCTAACGTTACGTGTATGATCTTATTATTYGTATCTCAGAAACATTTGCTTGGCTAGTWATAACCTAATGTTAGCTAGCTAACATTGAACCTTGTTGGTTAGCTACCTGCAGATTCATGCAGGCTAGTAACGTCATTAGGTGGGATTACGGTTAATTGTTTACCTAGCTAGCTACATGTCTTAACAAAAGACTAGAGTATGTGGGGATAGTATATGTTTGAGACCAACGTGACCGTGGCTGTGTGAGAAGTGCGCCAGTATCTCACATAACTAGAATGAGATTCACTTTCTATGATCTTTCTATGATCTCTCTCCCTCTCTGCTCCGATAGACATGAGCCTGAACACTCATCTCTCAAGTGTTGCACTTAATCATTTATTTAGACTATGCTGTAGGCCACCAAAATATTTAATCAAYTTCCAAATATTGAGAGATAGGCTTTTGGCACGAGTGCATCGGCCATCACCAGTGAGTGAGCTGCCCATCATTGGGTGAATCAGTGAAACTGGAAAGCATTTTTAGGACTATAATTCCTCCTCATATTGTAGCCTACAATATGTGTCTCCACACACCTAGGCCTAGGCTATTGATGGATTCAAGACAAGGTCGTTTTTATTGATCTCTGATTCTCAGTTTGTCAGTGTCAAAGAAGCCTGSAATTTTGATCATTTGTGTGGTATTAACAAAGATTCCAGTCATGAAAAATTTCGTAGAATTGCATGAAATGCGTTTATAAAAGGCCAACATTTTATGCAACTAAAAATGTACCCCCATGTGTGCAACTTCTGTAAGTGCCTCTACTCTRCTGCTCTATGCCACTACTCAAATGATATGAATGCAATGCTTTAATATACAGGATTTTTTTTTCATGCATTCCGGTAACTCAGAACTCCCCAGGACACCCCCCTCTCGTGCTCACTGTTTGTTCCTGCACTTCCCGGTTTACAAATTAAGCACTGAGCATGACTCGCTAGCTACTTGATGCTTTTGCGGTTATCTAAAGAAACACCTGGGAATGTGTTTATCATTAAACTTTCAGTAAGTTTTTCTTGTTGCTTAAAGCTGTGCATATAGTGGATGTTTAATTAAGCACCACATTCAGACAGACATCACTACATAACAGAAGCTGCTGCCACCGAGTGAACGCTGTGTTGTGTGTTGCACTTCATAGAGTCCGTGCAGAAACTTTGACAGCCATATTTATTATTATTATTTCTACCCAGGAGATGAAAAATAACGAAAGCCAAAAGGAATCCTAATCCCACTCATTGACGGAGCAAAACTAAATGACAGACAGGAAAACATTTGACGTGTATTCAGAGTCAGATGGACGTAAAGTGGGTTGCTATGTACAGGTGTGACCACATGACCTCTCACCTCCTGCGTGTGCCCCTTCTCCTTCTGGTTTTGGTGGCGTTCGTGGGTCAGCTTGTCGGACGTCTTCCTGCGGGTTTCCAGCTCTTCGTTCAGCCTCTCAGTCACATCCTCCACCTCATCCTCTAGCTTCCTCTTCTCCTAATGGGCAAACAAGAGGAAGGAGGGATGAGAGGAGAGATACAGTGAGTTCCAAAAGTATTGGGACAGTGACAATTTGTTGGTTGTTTTGGCTCTGTACTCCAGCACTTTTGGATTTGAAATTCCTACTTTTGGTCCCTTAAAATGGCGGAACTATTTACAAAAASTGCTGTAATTTCTAAACGGTTCATCTGATATGAAAGGAAAGCTGACCGTTTGCACTTTAACCTCAGTCATTGTATAATTTAAAATCCAAAGTGCTGAAGTACAGAGCGCCCCCCCCCCCCTAAATAAGTGTGTCACTATACTTTTGGAGCTCGCTGTAAATACACAAGGTATGGGAGGGAAGAGAAAGAGATGAGGGGAAGAGATAGAAACTGGAGAAATGGGGGTCATAAAGGAGAGAAGAGGCAAGTAGACAAGCGATTGGAGCGAAGAGCTAACTAGACAAAGGATTGGCGGGAAAAGAGATGGGGGAAGATAAGAAAACTGGAGATTTGGCTTGATATGGAGGTGAAAGGAGAGGAAAGGGAGGGACGGGAGAAAAGACAGTGCTCTTACCTCCTCTAGTCTCTCAATGTTGGCACGGTAACAGGGTACACAGGACCTCAGCTCACTGTTCTCCTCATCCAGCTGYTGCAGCCTACGATAGAAAACAGCACAGTTTGATAACATACACCAATGATATAGCCACAGTGCAGTACACATTGACAACCCCTATTCAAAATCAAATCATATTGTATTCGTCACATGCTTAGTAAACAACAGGTGTGGACTAACAATGAAATGCTTACTTATGGGTACTTCCCAACAATGCAGAGAAAGAAAATAGTGAAATAATAGAAAAGTAAAACATGTAATAATAAAAGTAATAACAGATACACAATGAGTAATGATAACATGGCTATGTACAAGGGGTACGAGTACAGAGTTTATGTGCAGGGGTACATGGTAATTGAGGTAGATATGTACACATTAAGGATGCACGATATATCGGTAAGCATATCAGAATCGGACGATAATAGCTCAAAAATGCCAACATCGGCATCGGCCCGATGTCGTCTAGTTTAACGCAGATGTGCAAAACCAATGTCAAAGCTGACGTGCATACAGTTGAAGTCAGAAGTTTACATACACCTAGGTGTTAGTTTACATACACTCATTTTTCAACCACTCCACACATTTCTTGTTAACAAACTACAGTTTTGGCAAGTCGGTTAGGAGATCTACTTTGTGCATGCCAAAAGCAATTTTTTGTTTATAGACAGATAATTTCACTTATAATTCACTGTATCACAATTCCAGTGGGTCAGAAGTTTACATACACTAAGTTGACTGTGCCTTTAAAAAGCTTGGAAAATTCCAGAAAATGATGTCTTGGCTTTAGAAGCTTCTGATAGAGTAATTGACATCATTTGAGTCAATTGGAGATGTACCTGTGGATGTATTTCAAGGCCTACCTTCAAACGCTGTGCCTCTTTGCTTGAAATCATGTGAAATTCAAAAGAAATCAGCCAAGACCTCAGAAAAATAATTATAGCACTCCACAGGTCTGGTTCAACCTTGGGAGAAATTTCCAAACGCCTGGAGGTCCCACGTTCATCTGTAACAAACAATGTACGCAAGTATAAACACCATGGGACCACGCAGCCGTCATACTGCTCAGGAGGAGACGAGTTCTGTCTCCTAGAGATAACGTATTTTGGTGCAAAAAGTGCAAATCAATCCAGAACAACAGCAAAGGACCTTGTGAAGATGCTGGAGGAAACAGGTACAAAGTTATCTATATCCACAGTAAAACGAGTTCTATATTGACACCTGAAAGGCCGCGCAGCAAGGAAGAAGCCACTGCTCCAAAACCGCCATACAAGCCAAACTACAGTTTGCAACTGCACATGGGACAAAGATCGTACTTTTTTGAGAAATGTCCTCTGGTCTGGTCCTCCTCTCCACCCTCTCCGAGCTGGGCATCTCCGGCGCGGCCCACGGCTTGGATTGCGTCCTACTGAACAGGTCGCTCCTACCAGGTGGCGTGGCGAGAATCTGTCTCCGCACCACGTGCTCTCACCACTGGTGTCCCCCAGGGCTCTGTTCTAGGCCCTCTCCTATTTCGCATACACAAGTCACTTGGCCTCTGTCATATCCTCACATGGTCTCTCCTCTATTGCTATGCAGACGCACACACTTAATCTTCTCCTTTCCCCCCTCTGATAACAGGTGTGAATGCATCTCTGCATGTCTGGCAGACATATCAGTGTGGATGACGGATCACCACCTCAAGCTGAACCTCGGCAAGACGGAGCTGCTCTTCCTCCCGGGAAGGACTGCCCGTTCCATGATCTCGCCATCACGGTTTGACAATCCATTGTGTCCTCCTCCCCAGAGTGCTTAAGAACGCTTGGCGATGATTGGAACAACACCCTGTCGTTCTCACTAACATCAGGCGGTGACCCGTTCCTGTGTTCATGCCTCCACAACATTCGCAGAAGTAACGACCCTGCCTCACGCCAGAAGCCGGCGCAGGTGCCTAAATCCAGCACTTGTCATCTCCCGTCTGGATTTACTGGGCAACTCGCTGTTTTTGCTGGGCTCCCTGCCCTGTTGCCATTAAACCCTTACAAGACTGCATCCCAGAACGCCGCAGCCCGTCTGTGTCAAGCTTCCCCCAAGGTTCTCCTCACGTCACCGCCGCTCCTCCGCTCTCTCCACTGCTTCCCAGTTAAGTCGCATCCGCTAAGAAGACATGGTTGCTTTGCCTACGGAGCTGTGAGGGGAACGGCAACCTCCGTACCTTCAGGTCTCTGTCAGGCCCTACACCCAACAAGGGCACTGCGTTCATCCACCTCTGTCATGCTCGTCGCCTCCCTACCTCTGAGGAAGTACAGTTCCGCTCGACCCAGTCAAAACTGTTCGCTGCTCTGGCACCCCATGGTGGAACAAATCCCTCACGACGCAGGTCAGCGGAGTCATCACCACCTCCGGAGACACTAAACCCCACCCTTTAAGGAATACCTAGGATGGATAATAAGGTTTAAAATCTTCTAACCACCCCCTTAAAAGCGTTAGTGACACTATTGTACAAGTGGTTGTTTCCACTGGATATCATAAGGTGATGCACCATTTGTTAAGTCGCATCTTGGATGAGGCGTCCTGCAAAATGACTTAAAGAATGTAAATGTCTGATGAAACAAAAATAGAACTGTTAAGCCATTGGCCACAGTTATGTTTGGAGGAAAAGGGGGAGGCTTGCAGCCGAAGACAACCATCCCACCGTGAAGTACGGGGTGGCAGCATCATGTTTATGGGTGCTTTGCTGCAGGAGGGACTGGTGGACTTCACAAAAATAGATGGCATCATGAGGGAGGAACATTATGTGGTATATTGAAGCAACATCTCAAGACATCAGTCAGGAAGTTAAAGCTTGGTTGCAATGGGTCTTCCAAATGGACAATGACCCACATACTTCCAAAGTTGTGGAAAATGGCTTAAGGCCAACAAAGTCAAGGTATTGGAGTGGCCATCACAAAGCCCTGACCTCAATCCTATAGAAATTTGTGGGTAGAACTGAAAAAGCGTGTGCGGAGCAAGGAGGCCTCCAAACCTGGCTCAGTTACTCCAGCTCTGTCAGGAGGATGGGAAAAAATTCACCCAACTTATTGTGGGAAGCTTGTGGAGGCTACAAACGTTTGACCCAAGATAAACAATTTAAAGGCAATGCTACAAATACTAATTGAGTGTACGTAAACTTCTGACCCACTGGGAATATGATGAAGAAATAAAAGCTGAAATAATCCTTCTCTACTATTATTCTGACATTTCACATTCTTTAAAATAAAAGTGGTGATCCTAACTGACCTAAGACAGGGAGATTTTACTATGATTAAATGTCAGGAATTATGAAAAACTGAGTTTAAATGTATTTGGCTAGGGTGTATGTAACCTTCCGACTTCAAATGTATAATAACGTACACCACAGTTCAAAAGCTTGGGGTCACTTAGAAATGCCTAAAACAAAAAAAACATTTTTTGTCCATTAAAATAACATCAATTGATCAGAAATACAGTGTAGACATTGGTTAATGTTGTAATGAATATTGCAGCTGGAAACGGCAGATTTTAAATGGAATCTCTATATAGGTGTACAGAGGCCCATTATCAGCAACTATCACTCCTGTGTTCCAATGGTGCGTTGTGTTAGCTAATCCAAGTTTATAATTTTAGAAAACCCTTTTGCAATTATGTTAGCACAGCTAAAAACTGTTGTCCTGATTAAAGAAGCAATACAACTGGCCTTCTTTAGACTAGTTGAGTATCTGGAGCATCAGCATTTGTGGGCTCGATTACAGGCTCAAAATGGCCAGAAACAAAGAACTTTCTTCTGAAACTCGTCAGTCTATTCTTGTTCTGAGAAATTAAGGCTATTCCATGCGATAAATTTCCAAGAAACTTAAGATCACAACGCTGTGTACTACTCCCTTCACAGAACAGCGCAAACTGGCCCTAACCAGAATAGAAATACTGAGCAAGAGGACAAGTACATTAGAGTGTCTAGTTTGAGAAACTACAAGTCCTCAACTGGCAGCTTCATTAAATAGTACCCACAAAACACCAGTCTCAACAGTGAAGAGGCGACTCTGGGATGCTGGCCTTCTAGGTAGAGTTGCAAAGAAAAAGCCMTATCTCAGAGTGGCCAATAACAATTAAATATTAAGATGGGCAAAAGAACACAGACACTGGAAAGAGGAACTCTGCCTAGAAGGCCAGCAACGTTTGTGCTGCTATTATTTCCAGAGGGGAGAAAGTGAAATCTTTCAATACCACAAACCGAATTATTAATTTGAAAGTGCATACTACTTAGAACAAAAGAAGAAGAAAACGAAGCACACACTTCCAACAACTAAACAAGTTCAAGGCGAGTAGTCATTTGAAAGAGTAAGAAAATTTCAGCGAGACAACTCAAAGCGAAATCCTTTAACGCCAATATAATGGAATCCATTGCCCTTGACAATCAACCGTTCTCTGTCGTGGATGATGTTGGCTTTCGCCGACTGGTCGAGCACCTCAAGCCCCGGTACGCACTACCAAGTAGGCACTATTTTTCAGAAGTTGAACTACCGGAGTTACACAGTATTGTTGAAATGCACATCCATGAGCTTCTTGCTATGGGCGTCACTGCTATTAGCTTCACGAATGACATTTGGACCAGCGATGTCAGCCCCATGAGCATGCTGMGTCTGACAGCACAGTGGGTCGACGAGGATTTTGTACTGAGGAAAGCCGTATTGCATGCTCAAGAATGTGCTGGTTTCTCATTCCGCTGCCATTTCAATGRCATTTGAGAACATGTTTAAAACTTGGAAACATGAACACACTCCTAGCTCCATTCGAACAACTGACTCGAGAAATAAACTTATCAACTGCGTCTGCAGCAGATGTGATACCCTCTGTCATGGCATTGAAACGCCTACTCAACAAAACTGCCGACAGACCGTGGGGTTAAAACTTGCAAAAGTACTCTACTAGAGGCTGTGAACAAGCGATTCGGTGGCATTCTCTCTGAGCCTCTTTACTGTGTCGCCACCATGCTCGATGCTAGGTACAAGGACCGCTACTTTGATGCAGACAAAACACAGGGTTTACGTGAAATGTTACAGACATAGCTGGACAAGATGGAAACGGACACAGTGCGTACCGACGAAGAGGACCCACGACAGAAGAGGCCACGGACAGACAGAGCTGAAACTTCACTGCTTGACATGTATAATGAAATCCTGTTTGAGAATGAAACGACTGAATAAATGAACAACAAAACAGCACAGCAAGGAACTGAAAGAAATATACTTGGATGATGTTCTACTGGTAATGGGAACATATGTAAATGCCAACAAAATAACTTTTTGGTCAGTGTGTGTTTGTGTTTCAACTATTTAACTGTACTAGAAAGCTTAAAAGGCCGCAAAAAATGTAAATATCGGTTATCGGTATCGGGTTTTTTGGCAAGGAAAATATCGGATATCGGTAGCGGCCAAAAATGTCATATCGGTGCATCCCTAGTACATATAGCTAGGAATAAAGCAAAATTGAGTTAACAATAGCGTATGTGGTGAGTCAAAGTTAGTGCAAAAAGGGTCAATGCAGATAGTTAAATAATTAACCAAATATCTACTCGGACTAACTATGGCATGGGGGTAGAAGCTGTTCAGGGTCCTGTTGGTTCCAGATTTGGTGCATCAGACTTGCCATGTGGCAGCAGAGAGAACAGTCTATGACTTGGGTGACTGACAATTTGTAGGGTCTTCCTCTGACACCGCCTGGTATAGAGGTCCTGGATGGCAGGGAGCTCGGCCCCAGTGATGTACTGGGCCGTAAACACTACGCTCTGTAGCACCTTGCGGTCAGATGCAAAGCAGTTGCCATTTTTTTTTATACCTTTATTTAACCAGGTAGGCAAGTTGAGAACAAGTTCTCATTTACAATTGCGACCTGGCCAAGATAAAGCAAAAGCAGTTCGACACATACAACAACACAGAGTTACACATGGAGTAAAACAAACATACAGTCAATAATACAGTAGACCTCTCATCGGCAGACCTCGATAGCCTTGGATTCTTCAAATGATTGCCATCGGCCTGGTTCACCAACTATTCTCTGTTATAGAGTTCAGTGTGTCAAAATCGTGTAGGGCAATGTTGGTCCGGAGCCTCTGGCAGTCTATGGGGGTAGACCACACAGAGGTGTTTCCCATATTCTTGGGACCTGTGATAACAGTATCCATCTCTGTATGCAAAGATGGATACAACTGATGTGCGATCCCCCAGTTGCGTCCCGAGCGAGAGCTAGGGAACCGCATCGACAGGAAGAGAGGTCCCTGAGTGGGGCACCCTCTACGGACAAGACAGAGCTAGAAACATGACTCGACAACTCGCATTTCGATGATTGATAAATATAAATGCAATTCTGATGTCCCCCTCTGGTTTTTTCTTTTGGTTGTACTATGAGAATGAAACGACTGAATAAATGAAACTGCTCTAAAACCAAACAGCAATCCTCCAGACGAGCCTTCATGCGACGATAAAACTGAACAACGTCTATTCACCCTTTGTTCGCGATGATGTGCTCTTCCCTCACATGTAACTCGGGAACATGCTTCATTAAATACATATGTAATGCCAAAAATAACTTTTTGGTAAGGTTGTGGAATGTATTGTATATTCACTAACTAATTTACCACTGTTACTGATCAAGTTACTTAAATAGTCAAGCCGCAAAAAATGTATTGTTATCGGTATCACTGAATCGCGGGTTTTTGGCAGGAATGCTCCCTCGGTATGATCACCGCGTTAGCGCCGCGCCAAATATGTCGATATCGGGTGCATCCCTAGTTACATATAGCTGGAATAAGCAAATTGAGTTAACGTAATAAAGCGTAATGTGGTGAGTCAAGTTAGTGCCATCCACTACCAGCATCACTGACGTTCTGAAGGGTCAGACGTGTTTGAGCTCATGAGTAGTTAAAAAATCTAAATTAAACAAATATCTTAACTCGGACTTGTGGACAAACCTATGGCACATGAATAGGGGAGAAGGCTGTTCAGCTAGGTAATCTGGTTAGACTGTAGGTACCTACGCTTTTCGCGTCTCTTTATTCACCCAGACGATTCTAGGTAGCCAATCAAACTCAAGACTTGCCCACATGTGACCGCAGGAAAGAACATATCGAGTCTCTATACTTGGGTGATCCTTCGCAATCCTAGCACAAGTTAAATCTAGAATTGGCTTCTCTATTTTGGCAACAAAGCATACCACTTTTGTATGGGTCTTTTCACCCTCTGTCATGTGTACAGCAAACATCCCTCGTAAAACTGACGCATTCCTCACACGACTCCTCGACTTCGTGCGGATTGGTATTTACAAAATAGCCTCCAATACCCTACACTCATAAGTTGGATGCAGTCTATCACAGTGTTCCTTTTGTCACAAGCCGCCATGCATATGTGATACTGAGGTCCTGGATGGCAGGCGAGCTCGCACCACTGCGGACCGGCCGCGCTATGTGTACGAGCTTCTGCTACGTTGGCTGGCCGCTCGTGACTAACATCATCTACAACGCTCTGTCGCTCACGTTTGCGGTCCAGGGCCAAAATGAATGCACCCAATGGCTTCCAGGTCATTAAAGCACTTTTGACCAAACTCTTGCTTTATGTTGTTATATCATCTATATGTCCTAACCACCGCGTAGTATCTGCGAGCAAGTGAGAGACTCGATTTTCTCATCTATCAACAATTGCCGAACCATGATGACCAGCGATGTCGACAACAAGCAGTTCGACCAACATGTAGCACGCGCTCCAGCAGGTTACTAATACATACCTACACCCTGGTCACCAAAAAAAACAGAGGTTACCAAAACATGGAGTAAAACAACAATACAGTCAATATACAGTCGGCAATAAGTCTATATATAATGTGAGCAAAAAAGGCCATGGTGGCGAAGTAAATACAATATAGCAAGTAAATAAACACTGGAATGGTAGATTCTGGCAGTGGAGAATGTGGAAAGTAGAATAGAAATAATGGGGTGCAAAGGAAAAGACCATATTAAATAAATAACTAAATACAGTGGAGAGGGTAGTTGTTTTGTTTGGGGCTAATTAATAGATCGGCCCAAAGCCAATTCCTCATTTGGCCGCCTCTCCTTACAGTTCTCTGCTGCCAATGGATGGAACGAACTCAAAAATCTCTGAAACTGGAAACACTTTTCTCCTCATTTAGCTTTAAGTACCAGCTGTCAGAGCAGCTCACAGATTACTGCACCTGTACATAGCCCATCTATAATTTAGCCAAACAACTACCTCCTTCTCCTACTGTATTTATTTATTTATTTATTTATTTGGTCTTTGCACCATTATTTCTATTCTACTTTCCACATTCTTCCACTGCAAATCTACCATTCCAGTGTTTTACTTGCTATATTGTATTTACTTTCGCCACCATGGCCTTTTTTTGCTCACATTATATATAGACTTATTTC
>NC_036857.1:36758789-36765703 GCF_002910315.2 Salvelinus sp. IW2-2015
CCCTGCCATCCTAATGGGTCAGCGGTCAAACGACCTCCACTCACACTGTTCAAACGCTCCCTGAAACACTTTAGCGAGCAGGCCTTTCTAATCGACCTGGCCCGGGTATCCTGGAAGGATATTGACCTCCATCCCGTCAGTAGAGGATGCCTGTTATTTTTTTAAATGCCTTCCTCACCATCTTAAATAAGCATTCCCCATTCAAGAAATGTAGAACCAGGAACAGATATAGCCCTTGGTTCTCTCCAGACCTGAACTGGCCTTAACCAACACAAAAACATGCCTAGCTTTCTTCATTAGCATTCGAACAGCCCCCGTGATATGCAACTTTTCAGGGAAGTTAGAAAACCAATATACACAGGCAGTTAGAAAAGCCAAGGCTAGCTTTTTCAAGCAGAAATTTGCTTCCTGCAACACAAACTCAAAAAAGTTCTTGGGACACTTGCCAGTCCAGGGGATAATAAGAAAACCTCCTCCCAGCTGCCCACTGCACTGAGGATAGGAAACTCTGTCACCCACCGATAAATCTACTATATAATGAGAATTTCAAATAACATTTGTCGACGGCTGGCCATGCTTTCCACCTGGCTACCCCTACTCCGCGTCGCGCACTTAGGTTAGACAACACGCCTGGCCCTGCACAAACAGTTCCTCCTCACTAGTAATACCACACGCCTGCCCTGCACAAACAGTTCTCCTTCACTAGGTATACCACACGGCCTGGCCCTGCACCAAACAGTTCTACCTCACTAGGTATACACACGCCGGGCCTGCACAACCAGTCCTCCTCCACTAGGAACAACACGCCCTGGCCCTGCACAAAACAGTCCTCCTCACTTAGGTATACACACGCCTGGCCCGCACCAAACCAGTCCTCCCTCACTAGGTATACAACACGCCTGCGGCCTGCACAAACATGTCTCCTCATTAGGTATACACACGCCTGGCCCTTGCCACAAACAGTCCTCCTCACTAGTAGTACACACGCCTGGCCCTGCACAAACAGTCCTCCTCACTAAAGTATACACAACGCCTGGGCCATGCACAAAACAGTTTCTCCTCACTAGGATAACACCACGCCGGCCTCTGCACAAACAGTTCTCCTCACTAGTATACAACACGCCTGCCACTGCCCCACAAACAGTTCGTCCTCCACTAGGGTATACACACGCCTGGCCCTGCACAGAACTGTCCTCCTGCACTAGGTATACACACGCCTGGCCCTGCACAAAACAGTCCTCCTCACTAGGTATACACACGCCTGGCCCTGCACGAAAACAGTTCTCCCACTAGGTATACACACGCCTGGCCCTGCACAAACAGTCCTCCTACTTAGGGTATACACACGCCTGGCCCTGCACAAACAGTCCTCCTCATCTAGGTATACACACGCCTGGCACCTGCACAAAACAGTCCTCCTCACTAGGTATACACACGCCTGCCCCTGCACAAACAGTCCTCGCTCAACTAGGTAAACACACGCCTGGCCCTGCCCACAAAACAGTCCTCCTCACTAGGTATACACACGCCGGCCCTGCCACAAACAGCCTCCTTCACTAGGTAACACCATGCCTTGCCCTGCACAAACAGTCCCACTTAGGTATTATCACACCCTGGCCCTGCAACAAAACAGTCCTCCTCACTAGGTATACCACACGGCCTGGCCCCGTGCACAAAAAGTTCTCCTCACTAGGTATACACACGCCTGCCCTGACAAACAGTCCCTCCTCACTAGCTATAACACACTCCTGGCACCTGCCAACAAACAGTCCTCACTAGGTATACACACGCCTGGCCTCACAAACAGTCCTCCTCACTAGTATTACACGCCTGGCCCGCACAAACAGTCCTCCTCACTAGTATACAACGCCTGGCCCTGCACAAACAGTCCTCCTCACTAGGTATACACACGCCTGGCCCTGCACAAACAGTCCTCACTAGCGTATACACCACCCTGGCCCTGCCACAAACAGTTCTCCTCACTATGTATACACACCGCCGGGCCCTGCACAAACAGTCCTCCTCACTAGGTATACACAACGCCTGGCCCCTGGCACAAACATCCTCCTCACTAGGTATACAACACGCGCCTGGCCATGCACAAACAGCTTTCTCACATATCACCTGCCTCACAAAACAGTTCCAAGGTATACACACGCCTGGCCCTGCACAAACAGTTCTCCCACTAGGTATTACACACGCCTGGCCCTGCACAAACATTCTCCTCACTAGGTATACAACACGCCTGGCCCTGCCAACAAACAGTCCTCCTCACTGAGGTATTACACACGCCTGGCCCTGCCACAAACCAGTCCTCCTTCACTAGGCTTATTACACACGCCTGCCCTGCACAAATGAGGCAGTGATCGCTGAGATCTTGGTTGAAAACAGCAGAGGTGTATTTAGAGGGCAAGTTGGTTAGGATGATATCTATGAGGGTGCCCGTGTTTACGGCTTTGAGGTGGTACCTGGTAGGTTCATTGATAATTAGTGTGAGATTGAGGGCATCAAGCTTAGATTGTAGGATGGCTGGGGTGTTAAGCATGTCCCAGTTTARGTCACCTAGCAGCAAGAGCTCTGAAGATAGATGGGGGGCAATCAGTTCACATATGGTGTCCAGAGCACAGCTGGGGGCAGAGGGTGGTCTATAGCAGCGGCAACGGTGAGAGACTTGTTTTTAGAGAGGTGGATTTTTAAAAGTAGAAGTTCAAATTGTTTGGGTACAGACAAGATCTCTGCAGTAGATTGCAACACCGCCCCCTTTGGTCATTCTATCTCGTCTGAAAATTTTGTAGTTAGGGATGGAGATTTCAGAGTTTTTGGTGGTCTTCCTAAGCCAGGATTCAGACACGGCTAGGACATCCGGGTTGGCAGAGTGTGCTAAAGCAGTGAATAAAACAAACTTAGGGAGGAGGCTTCTAATGTTAACATGCATGAAACCAAGGCTATTACGATTACAGAAGTCATCAAAAGAGAGCACCTGAGAAATAGGAGTGGAGCTAGGCACTGCAGGGCCTGGATTCACCTCTACATCACCAGAGGAACAGAGGAGGAGTAGGATAAGGGTACGGCTAAAAGCTATGAGAATTGGTCGTCTAGGACGTCTGGAACAGAGAGTAAAAGGAGCAGGTTTCTGGGGGCGATAAAATAGCTTCAAGGTATAATGTACAGACAAAGGTATGGTAGGATGTGAATACAGTGGAGGTAAACCTAGGCATTGAGTGATGATGAGAGAGATATTGTCTCTAGAAACATCATTGAAACCAGGTGATGTCATCGCATGTGTGGGTGGTGGAACTGAAAGGTTGGATAAGGTATAATGAGTAGGGCTAGAGGCTCTACAGTGAAATAAGCCAATAAACACTAACCAGAACAGCAATGGACAAGGCATATTGACATTAAGGAGAGGCATGCTTAGCCGAGTGATCATAAGTGTCCAGTGAGTAGTGAGGTTGGTTGGGGGTCACGGCGATTCAGACAGCTAGCCGGGCCATGGGTAGCAAGCTGGCAGAGGATGGAGGCCACCTCGTGCGTTTCCGTTGGTAGATTAGTGGGGTTCCTTGTGGTAGAGGGGACCAATCCAATTGGCAAAATAGATATAGTTATAGTGACCCAAGAAAATTGTCCGATAGACCTATTCAGATAGCAGACGATAAGACAGCTAACGATTAGCGGGCCGCAGATGGGCGTTCAGGTTCCGTCGCGACGGAGGGGCCAGTTGGATAACTCCCTCGGGCAGATAACGTTGGTAGTCCAGTCGTGAAGGCCCGGTGGGGCTCCGTATCGGCAGTAAAACGGGTCCGGATAGGTGATTGTAGCCCAGGAGTGGCCATACCAAGCGGTGATGCAGCCAGTCAAGATGCTCTCAATTAGCAACAGTTGGACTTATCCTACAGCCTTCTTAGACTTAACAACCCTGAAGCAACTATCAACAGACAGAAAATAATCACTAAAAATAGAAATCCCCACCAAATACACATTAGACAATGTTAAAACATTCACGTAAAGGACAGCACCAGGAATYGATGGCTTTCCTATACAATTCTATTTAACATTATGGGACACATTAGAGTGGCCAGCCTCAGAAATTGCAGGCCAAATAAATGCTTCACAGAGTTCAAGTAAAAGACACATCTCAACATCAACTGTCTAGTGGAGACTGCGTGAAATCAGGCCTTCATGGTCGAATTGCTGCRAAGAAACCACTACTAAAGGACACAAACGAGAAGAAGAGACTTGCTTGGGCCAAGAAACACGAGCAATGGACATTAGACCGGTAAAAATCTGTCCTTTGGTCTGATGAGTCCAAATTTGAGATTTTTGGTTCCAACGGCTGTGTCTTTGTGAGATGCAGAGTAGGTGACCGATGATCTCTGCATGTGTGGTTCCCACCGTGAAGCATGGAGGAGGAGGTGTGGGGGTGCTTTGCTGGTGACACTGTCAGTGATTTATTTAGAATTCAAGAAACACTTAACCAGCATGGTTACCACAGCATTCTCCAGCGATACGCCATCCCATCTGGTTTGCGCTTAGTGGGACTATCATTTGTTTTTCAACAGGACAATGACCCAACACACCTTCAGGCTGTGTAAGGGCTATTTGACCAAGAAGGAGAGTGATGGAGTGCAGCATCCGATGACCTGGCCTCAACAATCCCCCAACCTCAACCCAATTGAGATGGTTTGGGATGAGTTGGACCGCAGAGTGAAGGAAAAGCAGACAACAAGTGCTCCTCATATGTGGGAACTCCTTCAAGACTGTTGGAAAAGCATTCCTTATGAAGCTGGTTGAGAGAATGCCAAAGCTGTCATCAAGGCAAAGGGTGGCTACTTTGAAGAATCTAAAATATTTTGATTTGTTTAAACTTTTTGGGTTACTACATGATTCCATATGTGTAATTTCATAGTTTTGATGTCTTCACTACTATTCTACAATGTAGAAATAGTAAAAAATAAGAAAACCTTGAATGAGCAGTTGTGTCCAAACTTTTTACTGGTACTGTACATATCCCAACCAGAAGCCATGGATCACAGGCAACATCCGCACCGAGATAAAGGCTAGAGCTGCCGCTTTCAAGGAGTGGGACACTAATCGGACGCTTACAGGATATCCCGCTATGCCCTCCGACAAACCATCAAACAGGCAAAGTGTCAATACAGGACTAAGAATGAGTCCTACTACACCGGCTCTGACACTCGTCGGATGTGGCCGGGCTTGCAAACTATTACGGCTACAAAGGGAAACCCAGCCACGAGCTGCCTAGTGTTGCGAGCCTACCAGACGAGCTAAATGCCTTTTATAATCGCTTTAATGCAAACAACACTGAAGTATGCATGAGAGCACCAGCTGTTCCGGGCGACTGTGTGATCACACTCTTCGTAGCCGATGTGAGCAAGACCTTTAAAACAGGTCAACCTTCACAAGGCAGCGGGGCTAGACGGTTTACCAGGACGTGTACTCAGAGCATGCGCGGACAAACTGGCAAGTGTCTTCACTGACATTTTCAACCTCTCCCTGACGAGTCTGTAATACCTACATGTTTCAAGCAGACCACCATAGTCCCTGTGCCCAAGAAAGTGAAGGTAACCTGCTTAAATGACTTCTGCCCCGTAGCACTCACGTCGTTAGCCATGAAGTACTTAAAAGGCTGGTCATGGCTACAACACCATCATTCCAGAACCCTAGACCCACTTCCATTCGCATACCACCCCAACAGATCCGCAGATGACACAATCTCATCGCAGTCCACACTGCCCTTTCCCATCTGGACAAAAGCAACACCTATGTGAGAATGCTATTCATTGACTACAGCTCAGCATTCAACACCATAGTGCCCTCAAAGCTCATCACTAAGCTAAGGACCCTAGAACTAAACACCTTTCTCTGCAACTGGATCCTGGACTTCCTGACAGGCCTCCCCCAGGTGGAAAGTGTAGGCAACACACACCTGCCACACTGATCATCGACCCGGGGCCCCTCAGGGATGCGTTTTTATTCCCCTCCTGTACTCCCTGTTCACTCAGGGCTGCGTGGCCAAGCATTACAACAAGTGATAGGCCTGATCACCGACACTGATGAGACAGCCTATTGGGAGGAGGTGAGAGACCTGGCAGTGTTTGTACAACCTCTCCCTCAATATGAGCAAGACAAGGAGCTGATTGTGGACTACAGGAAAAGGAGGGCTGAACACGCCCCCATTCACATGGACGGGGCTGTATTGGAGCAGGTCGAGAGTTTCAAGTTCCTTGATGTCCATCACCAACAACTATCATGGTCCAAAATCACCAAGACAGTCATGAAGAGGGCACGACAACACTTTTTTCCCCTCAGGAGACTGAAAAGATTTTGCATGGGTCCCAGATCCTAAAAAATTCTACAGCTGCACCGTCGAGAGCATCCTGACTGGTTGCCACCCGCTGATGTGGTTACTGCTTGGCATCCAACCGCAAGGCGCTAAGAGGGTAGTGCGTATGGACCAGTCACTCACTGGGGCCAAGCTTCCTGCCATCCAGGACCTAAATACTAGGCAGTGTCAGAGGAAGGCCCAAAAAATTGTCAAAGACTCCAGTCACCCAAGTCATAGACTGTTCTCTATGCTACGCACGGAAAGCGGAACCGAGACGCCAAGTCTAGGTCCAAAAGGCTCCTTAACAGCTTCTACCCACAAGCCATAAGACTGGCCACCCAGACTATTTATATTGATCCCCTTTTTGTTTTTACACTGCTGCTACTCGCTGTTTATTATCTATGCATAGTCACTTTACCCTTACCTACATGTACAAATTACCTAGACTAACCTGTACCCGCACATTGACCGGTACCGGTACCCCCCGTATTATAGCCTTGTTATTGTTACTTTAGTTTATTTTTTACTTTAGTTTATTTAGTAAATATTTTCTTAACTCTATTTATTG
>NC_036857.1:36768065-36817880 GCF_002910315.2 Salvelinus sp. IW2-2015
CGCCACCTCGGCGTTTCCGTTGGTAGATTAGTGGGGTTCCTTGTGGTAGAGGGGACCAATCCAATTGGCAAATAGATATAGTTATAGTGACCCAAGAAAATTGTCCGATAGACCTATTCAGATAGCAGACGATAAGACAGCTAACGATTAGCGGGCCGCAGATGGGCGTTCAGGTTCCGTCGCGACGGAGGGGCCAGTTGGATAACTCCCTCGGGCAGATAACGTTGGTAGTCCAGTCGTGAAGGCCCGGTGGGGCTCCGTATCGGCAGTAAAACGGGTCCGGATAGGTGATTGTAGCCGGAGTGGCCATACCAAGCGGTGATGCAGCCAGTCAAGATGCTCTCAATTAGCAACAGTTGGACTTATCCTACAGCCTTCTTAGACTTAACAACCCTGAAGCAACTATCAACAGACAGAAAATAATCACTAAAAATAGAAATCCCCACCAAATACATTAGACAATGTTAAAACATTCACGTAAAGGACAGCACCAGGAATCGATGGCTTTCCTATACAATTCTATTTAACATTATGGGACACATTAGAGTGGCCAGCCTCAGAAATTGCAGGCAAATAAATGCTTCACAGAGTTCAAGTAAAAGACACATCTCAACATCAACTGTCTAGTGGAGACTGCGTGAAATCAGCCTTCATGGTCGAATTGCTGCAAAGAAACCACTACTAAAGGACACAAACGAGAAGAAGAGACTTGCTTGGGCCAAGAAACAGAGCAATGGACATTAGACCGGTAAAAATCTGTCCTTTGGTCTGATGAGTCCAAATTTGAGATTTTTGGTTCCAACGGCTTGCTGTGTCTTTGTGAGATGCAGAGTAGGTGAACAGATGATCTCTGCATGTGTGGTTCCCACCGTGAAGCATGGAGGAGGAGGTGTGGGGGTGCTTTGCTGGTGACACTGTCAGTGATTTATTTAGAATTCAAGAAACACTTAACCAGCATGGTTACCACAGCATTCTCCAGCGATACGCCATCCCATCTGGTTTGCGCTTAGTGGGACTATCATTTGTTTTTCAACAGGACAATGACCCAACACACCTTCAGGCTGTGTAAGGGCTATTTGACCAAGAAGGAGAGTGATGGAGTGCAGCATCCGATGACCTGGCCTCAACAATCCCCCAACCTCAACCCAATTGAGATGGTTTGGGATGAGTTGGACCGCAGAGTGAAGGAAAAGCAGACAACAAGTGCTCCTCATATGTGGGAACTCCTTCAAGACTGTTGGAAAAGCATTCCTTATGAAGCTGGTTGAGAGAATGCCAAAGCTGTCATCAAGGCAAAGGGTGGCTACTTTGAAGAATCTAAAATATATTTTGATTTGTTTAAAACTTTTTGGGTTACTACATGATTCCATATGTGTAATTTCATAGTTTTGATGTCTTCACTACTATTCTACAATGTAGAAAATAGTAAAAAATAAAGAAAAACCCTTGAATGAGCAGTTGTGTCCAAACTTTTTACTGGTACTGTACATATCCCAACCAGAAGCCATGGATCACAGGCAACATCCGCACCGAGATAAAGGCTAGAGCTGCYGCTTTCAAGGAGTGGGACACTAATCYGGACGCTTACAGGAAATCCCGCTATGCCCTCCGACAAACCATCAAACAGGCAAAGTGTCAATACAGGACTAAGAATGAGTCCTACTACACCGGCTCTGACACTCGTCGGATGTGGCCGGGCTTGCAAACTATTACGGACTACAAAGGGAAACCCAGCCACGAGCTGCCTAGTGTTGCGAGCCTACCAGACGAGCTAAATGCCTTTTATAATCGCTTTAATGCAAACAACACTGAAGTATGCATGAGAGCACCAGCTGTTCCGGGCGACTGTGTGATCACACTCTTCGTAGCCGATGTGAGCAAGACCTTTAAAACAGGTCAACCTTCACAAGGCAGCGGGGCTAGACGGTTTACCAGGACGTGTACTCAGAGCATGCGCGGACAAACTGGCAAGTGTCTTCACTGACATTTTCAACCTCTCCCTGACYGAGTCTGTAATACCTACATGTTTCAAGCAGACCACCATAGTCCCTGTGCCCAAGAAAGTGAAGGTAACCTGCTTAAATGACTTCTGCCCCGTAGCACTCACGTCGTTAGCCATGAAGTACTTAAAAAGGCTGGTCATGGCTCACAACACCATCATTCCAGAAACCCTAGACCCACTTCCATTCGCATACCACCCCAACAGATCCGCAGATGACACAATCTCAATCGCAGTCCACACTGCCCTTTCCCATCTGGACAAAAGCAACCACCTATGTGAGAATGCTATTCATTGACTACAGCTCAGCATTCAACACCATAGTGCCCTCAAAGCTCATCACTAAGCTAAGGACCCTAGAACTAAACACCTTTCTCTGCAACTGGATCCTGGACTTCCTGACAGGCCTCCCCCAGGTGGAAAGTGTAGGCAACAACACACCTGCCACACTGATCATCGACACGGGGGCCCCTCAGGGATTCGCATACCACCCCAACAGATCCGCAGATGACACAATCTCAATCGCAGTCCACACTGCCCTTTCCCATCTGGACAAAAGCAACACCTATGTGAGAATGCTATTCATTGACTACAGCTCAGCATTCAACACCATAGTGCCCTCAAAGCTCATCACTAAGCTAAGACCCTAGAACTAAACCCTTTCTCTGCAACTGGATCCTGGACTTCCTGACAGGCCTCCCCCAGGTGGAAAGTGTAGGCAACAACACACCTGCCACACTGATCATCGACACGGGGGCCCCTCAGGGATGCGTTTTTATTCCCCTCCTGTACTCCCTGTTCACTCAGGGCTGCGTGGCCAAGCATTACAACAGTGATAGGCCTGATCACCGACAATGATGAGACAGCCTATTGGGAGGAGGTGAGAGACCTGGCAGTGTTGTACAACCTCTCCCTCAATATGAGCAAGACAAAGGAGCTGATTGTGGACTACAGGAAAAGGAGGGCTGAACACGCCCCCATTCACATGGACGGGGCTGTATTGGAGCAGGTCGAGAGTTTCAAGTTCCTTGATGTCCACATCACCAACAAACTATCATGGTCCAAAATCACCAAGACAGTCATGAAGAGGGCACGACAACACTTTTTCCCCCTCAGGAGACTGAAAAGATTTTGCATGGGTCCCCAGATCCTAAAAAAATTCTACAGCTGCACCGTCGAGAGCATCCTGACTGGTTGCATCACCGCCTGATGTGGTTACTGCTTGGCATCCAACCGCAAGGCGCTAAAGAGGGTAGTGCGTATGGACCAGTACATCACTGGGGCCAAGCTTCCTGCCATCCAGGACCTAAATACTAGGCAGTGTCAGAGGAAGGCCCAAAAAATTGTCAAAGACTCCAGTCACCCAAGTCATAGACTGTTCTCTATGCTACCGCACGGAAAGCGGAACCAGAGCGCCAAGTCTAGGTCCAAAAGGCTCCTTAACAGCTTCTACCCACAAGCCATAAGACTGGCCACCCAGACTATTTATATTGATCCCCTTTTGTTTTTACACTGCTGCTACTCGCTGTTTATTATCTATGCATAGTCACTTTACCCTTACCTACATGTACAAATTACCTAGACTAACCTGTACCCCCGCACATTGACWCGGTACCGGTACCCCCCGTATTATAGCCTTGTTATTGTTACTTTAGTTTATTTTTTACTTTAGTTTATTTAGTAAATATTTTCTTAACTCTATTTATTGAACTGCATTGTTGGTTAAGGGCTCGTAAGTAAGCAATTCACGGTAAGGTCTACACCTGTTGTATTCGGTGCATGTGACAAATACAATTTAATATGAATGTTTTTGGGTCAATCTATTAAAATTATTCATTCAACAAATTAAAATAATTCCTATTCTGTTCCACACACTGACATTCACAGCTGAGCAGACACAGCACAACAAAACTAAGCTGCTGTGACACCTTTGTGTCTACTCTACTAAAGGATTACTGCTTTGAAGGATTTACAAGGGTCAGTGGTAATCTAGACCAGTAGGAGGCAGTGATGTCTCACAGTGCAATTGACATACACAGTCATTTGCAGTGTTCACAATCACAGTCTCTAAAGGCCTATGCAACAGGCACAACTGCTGGCCACCCTCACTATGTTTGTATATAGAAATCGAAAAGTTGCTTGCCATGCACCTGGCCTATGGGTCATCCATCCACTTCAACCCATCTCTCCATACTCACATACACAGTGCAGATATACATATAAACACCTGCGCCAGGTCCCCCATACACTTACAGACATACAAACAGACCTGCCCTATTAGCTTCTATAAGTCAACTTATTGTAGTTCTCACACATGCACACACACAACCGACACACATTCACCCCAACCGCCCACTCACCCCATACCACTGACCTAGCTTGCAGGTTCTCCAGCTCCATGCTCCTCTCCCGCTCCAGCTTGGAGAGGGCGTCTTTGTGGCGGCGGGTCTCCTGGTGGAGGTGGTCCTCAGCGTGGAGCTCCTGCTCCTTGAGCTGCTCCTCTAGGGCATTGGCCCGGTGCACCAGCTGCAGGTTCTCCTGGCGGAGCCGTGTGTGCTGCTCCCCGCTGGCCTCCGAGTCCTTCTCCAGCTCTGCTGCACGACGCTCCAGTAGGAGCACCTGGGAGAGGGATGGGGTGAGGGTTAGAACAGAGCAGTGCTGTTTGTTTAATAGGATCTCTTTTAGTCCACAACGGGGGGGGGGGGGGGGGGGGCTAATCTGTTATGTGGTACAACAGTGTGTGGAACTGACAGGTTTTTTGTGGCATTTAAGTGATGTTATTGAGAACTACATTATATTTTCTTTGATGTTCAGTGCTGTATAATATGGTGCTATTTGATGCTGAACTTTTTCTTTACATTAATATTCAGTGCTGTATAATGCTGTTTGATACTGTTTGATAAACTCTGTATGATGCTGTATAATGTTATGATGCCGTGTTGTGATGTTGAACTCTGACCTTCTCAGTGATGTCGGTGTCGGCCAGATCCAGTATGTCCCGGGACAGTTCGCCCATGCTGTCCAGCGTCATGGAGCTGTTCCGGAGGTGTCTGAAACACCGGAGAGGAAATATGATAAATGGTTTTCATAAAGAAAGCCCTGTTCTGTCCCTGAAAGCTTTTGCTATTCCACACCAGACTTAGCTACAATTTCAAGATAAGTCAAGATAGCTGGTTATAATTATCCCAAAAAGACAACATATTTTCACATTTAATTTCAAATAATATTCTACAGAATGAATTCAACGAATACATTTTGACCTACCGTGCTACTTTCTTGCTGGACAGCCTCTTGCTGGAGCTGAATGGAAACCAGACAGGAAACCAGTCAGGAAGAGAGAAAGTATAAGAGGAAAGAGACACTGTCCATCTCCTGGTGTCCCTCTTTCCTACTCCCCACCCCCTCATCCCTCGCTCCAAAAAGCAGAGGGATAAAGAGGTTGTTATACTGAGAGGATAGGGTCCTAAAGTATGGTACATGTTCATATGCACATCTGAGTACTCACACACACAACCAGGGTCGTGTTCATTAGGGCACGCAACAGAAKATGTTATAAAATGTGTTGCAACAGGAAACGAACATGCGTGTTTCTTATTGGACAAGTGTGAGGCAGGCCTAGTCCCTCCCTGTTACAGTACATTTTCTTATGTTATGTGCCTAATGAACACAACCCAGGCACAATTTATTTTTWATTTTTTATCAGCACTCATTGAACAGGCACAAGATGATTAAGTCTATTTGTAAGGTTGCAATGGAATACTTGAAATGGAACATGAGAGCAATGACATAAGCCATACACCAATCATAATTTTATCTCAGCAGGCTTTTTATTTGAGAGAAACGGTGGTGAAGTTGACCCTGCTCGACAGTTAACCCGTCAACTTCTAGTGAATCTTTGTTTTCATTTCAATAATGTACTATCTGTGATGTRCTTTATACCTGCTTAAGATTGATGTAAAAAAAAAACAAAAAAAAAACAGCTGGATCTGATATGCTTGATCCATTTTTACTGCAGCTCTCTGACCCCATGATTGTTGATTCATTAACCCATATTTCTAACCTGACGATTATATCTGGTACTATCCCCAAGGTTTGGAAGGAGGCCCATGTACTCCACTTTCGCAAAGGTGGTGACCCTTGTGACCTAAATAATTATTGGCCTATTTCTAAACTTTCTTGCCTAGCTAAAATATTAGAATCCTTGATTCAATCTCAGCTGAGATCTTTCTTATCTTTGAAATATATTCTAAATGTACATCAGTTGGGTTTTAAACCAGATCATATAGCACTATTTCTGCTGCATTCCTAGTTATACATGTGGTTAACTGTTATACATGTGGTTAACATGTGGTTAACTCTTCATTGACATGAAGAGGGCAGCACTATACACACAGGTACACATGGATTTTGTGTTGTAGATATGTGGTAGTGGATTATGGGCCTGAGTGCACACATTTAGTGTGTTGTGAATTCTGTAATGAATGTATTGTAATGTTTTAAAAATTGTATATCTGCCTTAATTTTGTCGGACCCCAGGAAGAGTAGCTGATGCTGGGGATCCATAATAAATACAAATRTCAAAGGCTTTCGATACTGTTGATCACTCACTGGTAATTCAGAGGCTTTCCTCAAATTGGCCTAGACAAGGCTGCTTGTAACTGGTTAAAAAATGACTTAACAGATAGATCCCCATTAGCTGCTGCTTTTGCAACARCTAATGGGGATCCTAATTAAATACCAAAAATGTATATCTACTGATGGTGTTAAATCAGGTTTTCTGGATATTACGAAAGGTGTAGCGCAGAGGTCGATTCATGGTCCTGTACTTTTTACTGTTTAGATTACCAATATCGAGTTGTCTGTAAAAAATTGTAACCTGCACTTGTATGCCGATTATACTGTCGTGTATGCTATTGCCCCCACGGTTGACCATGCTCTATCTGAACTACAGACTGCCTTCATTGTATTAGAAAAAAAACTTTATTGACCTGAAATGTGTACTGAATGCTGATAAAACTAAGTATATACTGTTCTCTAGAGCGCATAAAAATAAGTCTGATGATTTAAGCATATGTATTTTGGATGGTGTCCATATTGATTGTGTCCATGCTTACAAATAACTGGGCATCTGGATAGATGAAAAGCTGTCGTTTAAAAAGCATATTGCGGAGTTAGTTAAGAAGCTGAKAATAAAAATGGCATTTTTCTATAGAAATAGGTCCTACCTCTCGCTAAATAGTAGAAAGCAGATCATTCAGTTGACGTTCGTATTGGTCTGAGACTATGGCGACATCATCTATATGAACACAGCTGACAATTCAGCCGTTAGATGCAGTTTATCACACGGGCAAACATTTTTGTTCTCATCACTGCATTCACTGCAACCAGAAAGTTGGTTGGCCCTCTTTGATGTCACTTAACTTGATACATTGCTACGTGTTCATTTATAAAGCCCTTTTACAAAAAGTCCCACTATACCTAACAGCACCACTAAACTTTAGATGCACGAGTTACCACGCCCGGTCTCAGGGATGGCTAACTGTGGAAATTCCTTTGGTCTCTACTGAGTTAGGTAAATCAGCTTTAAGTTTTCCTGCACCTTATTTGTGGAACAATCTTTCTTAAAGGTGATGTTCTGGTGGCTGTAGGGCAATTCAGAAGGCTGATTGAGAACTTTATTACTGATGAAAGTGTGTTTTTAACGACTGTGTTTTTCTTTCAGCTTGCATTTTGTATTTATATTTTGATGTGTGTATTTTCTGTAATTTAGGGCTCATCTGTAAGAGACTTTGGTCTCAGTATGACTCCCTGATAAAACAAAGGTTCAAACCATTGTAATTGACATCACTGACCTGTGAAGTTAATTCAGATTTAGCATTATTTTTTTATACATTTGTCACTGCACAGATGGAATTCTTTCCATGAGCTTGACAGGATGTGAGATACAGTRTGTATATATGAAACGTATAAGGCATGCACTGATATGAGCAATGGGAACTCCGGGCAAACCTTCTGTTGGCAACATAGCACCAACAGCTAGAGCAAAGCATGACAGTCCACCAAACTCAGTTTAAAAACAACTATGCCCTTTAACCTTATGAATCCTATTATAACAATGCAGTACAGATACGATGAGCAAGCTTGAGTTTGAGTGAGAGGTTCTCYCCAAAACAAGCTCAGTCAAGCCAAACACCAATGCTGTCAACACACCACAACTCACACACAAACGTGCACTGAAGAGTGAAGATGAGTGGAGCGAGTGAGATGTGTGTGACGAACCTGTTCAAAAACACACAAACACCGTCATAATCTGTGCATGTGTCTGTCTATTTGACATTAAACACAGCACGCGTGTGTATCTTACCAATTGAACATAACAGGGCAGCACATGCACAGACAACTAAAGTAATGTGTTTCCTTGTCAACACGGCAACACACACACACACACACACACACACACGGGTAAGCTTAGTGGTGGTGAGAAGTGTTACCTATTCATCTCTAGGAAATTGAGGCGAGTGGAGAGGTCCTCTAGGCGAGAGATTTGTTTGTGACATTGGTTACAGAAAAAGTCCAGCGCCTCCTCCCTAAGGAAGCTCTGAAAGCTTGCAGGGAGAGTAGTTGGGGCGCTGGGGAGAGGAAGAGAGGAGGGGAAAAGGAGAGGGAGTGAGTGCCGGAAAAGTGGGGTGCACAGTGAGGAAGCTTTGGGGATCAAGAGCGCAGGATTATCAGAGTTTGTGAAAAGTGAGACAAATTGGGCTGTGGGGTTTACTGAAAGGTTGGAATCCATCTAAGTGTTGTTGCATCCGAGGTTTCGTCCTGTCATTGGGCTCACTTTAATACACTGAGTGTGTAAAACATTTAAGAACACCTGCTCTTTCAATTACATAGATTGACCAGGTGAAAGTTATGATCCCTTATTGATGTCACTTGTTAAATCCACTTCAAATCAGTGTAGATGAAGGGGAGAAGACCGGTTAAAAGAATGATTTTTAAGCCTCGAGACAATTGAGACATGGATTGTGTATGTGTGCCATTCAGARGGTGAGTGGGCAAGACAAAAGATGTAAGTGCCTTTGAACCGGGTATGGTAGTAGGTGCCAGGCGCACTGGTTTGTGTCAAGAACTGCAACGCTGCTGGGTTTTTCACACTCAACAATTTCCTGTGTGTATCAAGAATGGTCCACCACCCAAAGAACATCCAGCCAACTTGACACAACTGTGGGAAGAATTGGTGTCAACATGGGCCAGCATCCCTGTGGAATGCGTTCAACACCTAATAGAGTCCATTCCCTGACGAATTGAGGCTGTTCTGAGTGCAAAAGGTGAGTGTGCAACTCAATATTAGGAAGGTATAGTGAAGGACACTAATGTGAAGTAACAGCGGCAGTAGGTTATGTATGTGTGTGTTGCAGTAGGTAGTGACGCAACAGCGTGTGTTTGTAGACAGAGTGGCAGTGAAGCAGCAGTGTACCGTCTCTAGGTGTGTGTGTTTGTCTTGTAAGACGAGGAGAGTGGTTAACATCCTGTGTGTACAGAGGTGTCGTTTACACACATCTGTGTGAAAGGGGTCAGATCAATTTTACACTTCAGTTTTGACCAGTCGTACGTCTCTTGGCATCACCGCACACAGCACTGCACTAACCACAATGCTCCTGCAACACACTGTAAATCACAGTGGACTGATTCAAACTGGCTTAGTGCCCATTAATTCTAGTTGGAAGGAAGTTATGGTTGTAACGTTGAATTACCGAGGGGGAGAAAGGTTTCGTATTACTTGTAACTCAGAAGGAATCAATAAAGCCAAGCCATTTAGGCCAGCTTATTTCCATATTGTGACCGAGAGAGAAAATCTAGGTAGTTAGCTGGCTAAGAGCTTGGGAAAATATCACGCAAACGGGAATTACGCATTATCCGGCTTAGCGTCTCTGATGTAAACAAAGGGGGGGGTGGAGTGACCGCAGAAAAACGAGAGGAAGTGCTCAGGGGTGTTCAGGCAGAGCAGTACCGTGTCAGAGGAAGGAGAGAGGGGAGTGAGTGGTCAGGTGAAACAGACACTTATCCATATTGGCCGGCTCAACCCCCAGCTTTGTTAGGCAGCATATGGAAAGCCTGTAACTTTCAATTTTGTCTAAATTCCATTCCAGAAACATGGCTCTGTTTGCCCTTGATAACTTGCCCTTGCAAACTCAAGGGGACTGGATGTGTGAAAGTATATGGTGTGAAGTAGCTCTGCCTGTCCTTCAAACCAATTTTTTTATAAATGAGTTTGCACCATATTGCTTTCACCTGCCTAGTCCTTTCAGATACCTCAGAGCGAACAATGAAGGGCAGAGAGAAGGGAGCGAGTTTTTTGGAATGGAATCCAGCCAGTGTCCTCAGCTTCACTGAGTAAGCAGCAACAGGGAGAGAGAGTGTGAGTAAGTGAACTTTGCCCATGTTCCCTTTTATCTCACCCTTCAGGAACAGGAGGCAGTAGGGGTGGAATGGGAAGGACGTCTCCAGAGAGTCCTTGTCATGTTTGACCTCCAGTCTTTCCAAACATATAGCCAGTCAGTCTGGTTATAACAGCACCGGGTGAGGATTTGACTGTTAAAATGTAGCTAATTAAATCTACCCTGCTACTCTATCCAGCAGGACAACAATTTCCCTGTTCCCAGACAGGAGCCAATGACGAAGACTACAAACAACTGTATTTGACTTTAGAGGTGATATCCTAGGATTAAATAATATTATCGTTGGTAACAATATGGCAGATACTGTGGGAGACCTTCATCCGACATGTCTGTTTTCAACTGATTAGTGGTACTAAGCCTAGCCTACACATTCCTATACGTCACAGTCATACTTTGAGTGCTTAGTTGGTGTGGGCTATTGACTGGGGCCGTTCTTTAAGGGTGGTCCGTACCTGGGAGAGAGTAGCAGGGAGGAGCAGTTGTTCTGGTCCAGGGTCTGGAGGTGGGACGAGTCCCCCTCTCCATCTGTCCCCTCAGTGGTGTCCAGCAGCAGYTCCGAGGTGTTGCTCTCCCCAAAGTCCTCAAAGTGCTCCTCCTCCCTGCCGATCACTGTCACCAGGGAGAGGCTGTGCAGCTCTGAGCTCAAGGAGAACCTGAGGGAGAGAGGGAAAAGGGAGGATAGCAATGAGTGTGTATAAAAGAGAGAAATAGAAAAATAGGAGAAGAATAGCCCTTCAGGTACACACAGCAAACCTATTAAAGAAAAAGTATTTTCCTGCACTTAGCCAATTTTGGAGGTACTGGATTTTGTGTGAATGTTGTCAGGGGTGGAAATGCAGGTAAATGCTGGTAAACCTTGTTTGATCATTTACAGGCTTCATGGTTTGTGGTTCTATGCATCTACAATGCATTCAGAAAGTATTCAGACCCCTTGACTTTTTCCACATTCTGTTACGTTGCAGCCTTATTCAAAAATGTATTAATATTTTTTTTGTCAACCATCAATACAACCATCAATCAATACATCAATACATACCCCATAATCACAAAGCGAAAACAGGTTTTTAGAAAATTTTGCAAATCTAAACAAAAAACCCCAGAAATACCTTATTTACATAAGTATTCAGACCCTTTGCTATGAGACTCGAAATTGAGCTCAGGTGCATCCTGTTTCCATTGACCATCCTTAAGATGTTTCTACACCTTGATTGGAGTCCACCTGTGGGAAATTCAATTGATTGGACATGATCTGGAAAGGCATACATCTGTATATATACAGTCACACAGTTGACAGTGCAGCGCAAAAACTAAGCCATGAGGTCGAAAAAATTGTCCGTAGAGCTCCGAGAAAGGATTTTGTTGAGGCACAGATCTGGGGAAGGGTTTCCAAAAAATTATACAGCATTGAAGGTCCCCAAGAACGCAATGGCCTCCATCATTCTTAAATGGAAGAAGTGGAACCACCAAGACTTTTCCTAGAGCTGGCCGCACGGCCAAACTGAGCAATCGAGGGAGAAGGACCTTGGTCAGGGAGGTGACCAAGAACCCAATGGTCACTCTGACAGAGCTTCAGAGTTCCTCTGTGAATATGGAGAACCTTCCAGAAGGACAACCATCTCTGCAGCACTCCACCAATCAGGCTTTTATGGCCAGACAGAAGCCACTCCTCAGTAAAAGGCACATGACAGCCCGCTTCGAGTTCACCAAAAGGCACTTAAAGCACGCAGACCATAAGAGACAAGATTCTCTGGTTTGATGAAACCAAGATTGAACTCTTTGGCCTGAATGCCAAGAGTTACGTCTGGAGGAAACCTGGCACCATCCCTGCGGTGAAGCATGGTGGTGGCAGCATCATGCTGTGGGGGATGTTTTTCAACAGCAGGGACTGGGAGACTAGTGAGGATAGAGGCAAAGTTGAACAGAGCAAAGTACAGCGAGATCCTTGATGAAAACCTGCTCCAGAGCGCTCAGGACCTCAGGCAGGGATGAAGGTTCACCTTCCAACAGGACAACGACCCTAAGCACACAGCCAAGACAACGCAGGAGTGGCTTCGGGACAAGTCTCTGAAAGTCCTTGAGTGGCCCAGCCAGAGCCCGCACTTGAACCCGATCGAACATCTCTGGAGAGACCTGAAAATAGCTGTGCAGCAATGTTCCCCATCCGACCTGACAGAGCTTGAGAGAATCTGCAGAGGAGAATGGGATAAACTCCCCAAATACAGCTGTGCCAAGCTTGTTATGTCATACCCAATAAGACTCAAGGCTGTAATCGCTGCCAAATGTGCTTCAACAAAGTACTGAGTAAAGGGTCTGAATACTTGTGTAAATGTAATATTTAAGTTTTTTATTTTTAATAGATTTGCAAAAAATTCTAAAAACCTATTTTTGCTTTTCATTATGGGGTATTGTGTGAAGATTGATGAGGGAAAAAAACTATTTGATCCATTTTAGAATAAGGCTGTAAGGTAACATGTGGAAAAAGCCAAGGGGTCTGAATACTTTCCGAATGCACTGTACATGTATGTGTGATTGTGAACAGCCCGTTTCACAAATCTCATGCACACTTATGAGGCTTTAGCTAAAGTAAGGTTAAGTTAGAGTCTCTCTTCACTTGACTCGCATCTATTACTGTTTATCACCGCTTCTATAAAAACTAGAGGTCAACCGATTAATCGGCATTGGCCGATTAATTAGGGCCGATATCAAGTTATAACAATCGGTAATCGTCCTTTTTGGACGCCGATTATGGCCGATTACATTGCAATCCACGAGGAGACTGGGTGGCAGGCTGACCACCTGTTACGCAAGTGCAGCAAGGAGCCAAGGTAAGTTGCTAGCTAGCATTAAACTTATCTTATAAAACAATCATTCTTCACAAAATCACTAGTTAACCACACATGGTTGATGATATTACTAGTTTAACTAGCTTGTCCTGCGTTGCATATAATCAATGCGGTGCCTGTTAATTTATCATCGAATCACAGCCTCCTTCGCCAAACAGGTGATGATTTAACAAAAACGCAGTTGCGAAAAAAACACAATCGTTGCACCAATGCACCGAACCATAAACATCAATGCCTTCCTTAAAATCAATACACAAGTATATTTTTTAAAACCTGCATATTTTTTAAAAACCTGCATATAAATTCATGTTAGCAGGTAATATTAACTAGGGAAATTGTGTCACTTCTCTTGCGTTCAGTGTAAGCAGAGTCAGGRTATATGCAGCATTTTGGACCGCCTGGCTCGTTGCGAACTGTGTGAAGACCATTTCTTCCTAACAAAGACCGTAATTAATTTGCCAGAATTTTACATAATTATGACATAACACTGAAGGATGTGCAATGTAACAGCAATAATTACTTAGGGTTGCCACCCGTTCGATATAATACGGAATGGTTCCGTATTTCACTGAAAGAATAAACATTTTTTCCCCCGAAATAATAGTTTCTGGATTTGACCATATTAATGACCTAAGGCTTGTATTTCTGTATGTTTATTATATTATAATTAAGTCTATGATTTGATATTTGACAGAGCAGTCTGACTGAGCCGTGGTAGGCAGCAGCAGGCTCGTAAGCATTCATTCAAACAGCACTTTCCTGTGTTTGCCAGCAGCTCATCGCAATGCTTGAAGCACAGCACTGTTTATGACTTCAAGCCTATCAACTCCCGAGATTAGGCTGGCATTACTATAGTGCCTATAAGAACACCCAATAGTCAAAGGTATATGAAATACAAATGGTATAGAGAGAAATAGTACTATAATTCCTATAATAACTACAACCTAAAACTTCTTAACTGGGAATATTGAAGACTCATGTTAAAAGGAACCACCAGCTTTCATATGTTCTCACGTTCTGAGCAAGGAACTTAAACGTTAGCTTTTTTTACATGGCACATATTGCACTTTTAGCTTTCTTCTCCAACACTGTGTTTTTGCATTATTTAAACCAAATTGAACATGTTTCATTATTTATTTGAAACAAAATAGATTTTATTTATGTATTATATTAAGTTAAAATAAAAGTGTTTATTAGTTCTATTTCTGAATATATATATATATATATATATATATATATATATATATATATATATATATATATATATATATATATATATATATATATATATATATATATATATATATAAATAAATATCATCAAGGACAACAACCACCCGAGCCACTGCCTGTTCACCCCGCTTCCATCCAGAAGGCGAGGTCGGTACAGGTGCATCAAAGCTGGGACCGAGATTCTGAAAAACAGCTTCACTCTCAAGGCCATCARACTATTAAATAGCCATCACTAGCACAAGCAGGTAGCAACTCACCCACTACTCAGCCCAACACTGAAGTCCCTAGTAAGGTCCCGCACATAGAGGGCGGGTGATGAGAGAGACCGCATCTTTAAACGCTGTCCGCTGCCCCCGCATCTCAACCTCGGAGCAACTGGAAACAGACAACCTCCAGCCAACCAGAGCGGAATCCTGAACACTCATTGGCTACACCAACCCGAGTAGTACTGCCCAGTTCTCCAGTTAAGAGACGATCCCAAAGACCTTGTCCACTTGAGATCAGTCTACTGTTCCCAGAAAATGGTAATGTAAATTGCACTCTTCTTTCCTTACAGTGAATGTTTAAAACCTTTCTGGGATAGGGGACAGTATTTTCACGTCCGGATAAAAAGCGTGCCCAAAGTAAACTGCCTGCTGCTCAGGACCAGAAGCTACGATATGCATATAATTAGTAGATTTGGATAGAAAACACTCTGAAGTTTCTAAAACTGTTAWTAATGTYTGTGAATATAACAGAACTGACTTGGCAGGCGAAACCCCGAGCACAATCCATCCAGGGAATTTTTTGTTGTTGATGTCACTGTTTTCCAATGGGTTTCTATGGGAGACCTGATTTATTAGGGCCCAGATTGCAGTTCCTATGGCTTCCACTAGATGTCAACAGTCTTTAGAAATTGTTCAATGTTTTTCTTTTGAGAAATGAAGAAGTATGGCTGTTCTTTGTAGGTGTTACTCTGAAGGGCTTTAGTCTTTTGTTGCGCGTGAACTGGAGCGGCTTCACGTTGTTTTTATCCGGTATTAGAAACAGTTTATTCCGTCTTAAATTGTATCATTTATTTACATTTTAGGATACCTGAGGTTGGATTAGGAACATTGTTTGAAATGTTTGGACCAAGTTTACAGGTAACTTATTAGATACTTTGTAGTCATGTTGGAACTGAATCAAACGCAATTTCTGAATCAAACACACCAAATAAATGGAAATTTTGCAGATATAAAGAAGGAATTTATCGAACAAAACGACCATTCATTGTGTCACAGACATTTGAGAATGCAAAAAGAAGATCTTCATAGGTAAGGCATTTATTATATGGCTATTTCTGACTTTTGTGTCGCACCTGCCTGGTTGAAAAATTATTTTCATGTGTTTGTATACGGGGCACTGTCCTCAGATAAGCGCATGGTTTGCTTTCGCCGTAAAGCCTTTTTGAAATCTGACACAGCAGCTGGATTAACAAGAAATTAAGCTTTATTTTGATGTATTACACTTATATTTTCATGAAGGTTGAATATTGATATTCCTGTAGTTTGAATTTGGCGCGCTACAATTTCACTGGATGTTGTCAAATCAATCACGCTAACGGGATTCGAGCGGGATTCATGCTTAGGGATCCCTAAGAGGTTAATTAATAGGTTACCACCAACGTGGGCGACTAGAAAGTGTTCATCACAGTCTGTCCCCACAAATGATCAGTACTCACAAGTGACCAGTCGGTCATTCCCTGTTACCATGGGCTCTTCCTCATAGACTTGAGTCAAGATGGGGAGGCAGGCTGTGAGTGCCTGAGGGTTAATCAAATTTAGGGCTAAACAGGGGCACCAGGCAGGYGCAGTGACTGGCCAGGGCCCAGCCTAGTGGGGGGATGCTGGGGTAGGACAGGACGGGTGGATGGGGTAGGGTGGGTAATCCTGTTAAACTCCTAATCCCCAACSAAGAGCCAAGGCATCCCCAGTCAAGGCATTCAAGGACTAGGTTTGATGGGAAGTTGTGAAGTCATCAGCCATCCCCCTTGCTAGATGAGCAATAGAGAACAAAATAGGAAAGGCCCATCCCCCACATTTGCTATGTCATGACATACCTGGACCACCTATTGAGATGTGCCGTTTGTTCAGTAGATCTGGTGTTAAATTAAGTGAAAAGGGCACTGGAGTGACCTATTGTTAAATGTTACTGACACAGTGTTGAGTCATCGTGTGTGGGAATAGGAAATGAGTCTAGTTGTTAATGCAAGAGCACATGACTGAGGCAGTAGTGTGTTGTTATTGTGCTGATTTGCTTAATTTGTTTTGTTTACCTTTACCTCTGATGGTCAAAGGTGACTATTGATCCCACCCCTGCCAATTGTAAACCTTTTTACACTGACATCAACTAAAAATGGTTGTGGTTGGTTTCTGTAATTCACCTGCAGTGATCTTCTGACCCATCAGTGACAGACAGGATAAAACAGGAAATGTGGAACTTAAAGAAGGAACTGAGTTGAAACGCAGACAAATCTGCCTCAGGGAAGACTGTATAGGTAAGGCCTGAGATAACCACCCTAAGCTGAAGTTAGAAAGTTATATAAGAAAACACCTGTATGGCAAGAGTAACAGGAGCATGATCTGACATAGTTAGCAGAGTAGAAAAGGGATGTCAGATAGACTGCCGTTTGGCAGTGGAATATATTTCCATTCAAAATGTGTCAACAAGTTGCCTGACAGCACAGAGAAAGGTCAACATTTACAGAAAGTGATTTATTCCAGGGGAAGTTCAGCCCTGGAGAGCCAGGGGAAGACCTTCCATAATTACGGCCAGATCGCTAACAGTTCAGGACTGCTGAAACAGGATCAAGTGGAAGTGTCAGAGTCTCTGCCGGCCCTGGCTTTGGCCCCCTTCCGCATGAATGAAAGAGGTGTCAGGGAGCAGAGGAGGGAAGATGGGGCCCTCTCCAGAAGAAAAAGGAAAAAAGTGAAAAAGAGCGAACTCCACACTTCCTGGAATTCAAGGCTCAACTGTGAACAGGAAGTCCAAACACATCCCCCCCAATCCGTCATCAAGCCAGAGAGATGGGTAAACGCAATCAGCAGACAAGGCCTTATATGCCCCTACACTTCCTCCTCCCTCGTGACTGACCCCAGCACTACATGCAAAAACAACTCATAAATACACTCAGAATAAAGACCCCAAACAACAGCTATTGTACACTGCTCAAAAAAAATAAAGGGAACACTTAAACAACACAATGTAACTCCAAGTCAATCACACTTCTGTGAAATCAAACTGTCCACTTAGGAAGCAACACTGATTGACAATAAATTTCACATGCTGTTGTGCAAATGGAATAGACAACAGATGGAAATTATAGGCAATTAGCAAGACACCCCCAATAAAGGAGTGGTTCTGCAGGTGGTGACCACAGACCACTTCTCAGTTCCTATGCTTCCTGGCTGATGTTTTGGTCACTTTTGAATGCTGGCGTGCTTTCACTCTAGTGGTAGCATGAGACGGAGTCTACAACCCACACAAGTGGCTCAGGTAGTGCAGCTCATCCAGGATGGCACATCAATGCGAGCTGTGGCAAGAAGGTTTGCTGTGTCTGTCAGCGTAGTGTCCAGAGCATGGAGGCGCTACCGGAGACAGGCCAGTACATCAGGAGACATGGAGGAGGCCGTAGGAGGGCAACAACCCAGCAGCAGGACCGCTACCTCTGCCTTTGTGCAAGGAGGAGCACTGCCAGAGCCCTGCAAATTGACCTCCAGCAGGCCACAAATGTGCATATATATATATATATATATATGCATATGTATATATATATATACATATATATATATATATATATATATATATATATATACATATATCATACACACACACACACACACACACACACACACACACACACACACACACACACAACCGGTCAAAAGTTTTAGAACACCTACTCATTCAAGAGTTTATCTTTATTTTTACTATTTTCTACATTGTAGAATTATAGTGAAGACATCAAAACTATGAAATAACATATGGAATAACGTAGTAACCCATTTTTTTTCTTTACAAATCTAAAAATATTTTAGATTCTTCAAATAGCCACCCTTTGCCTCGATAACAGCTTTGCACACTCTTGGCATTCTTTCAACCAGCTTCATGAGGTAGTCACACACAACATAAACATACTGTTGTAGGCTATAGCGGAATCGAATGCTTTGTTGGTTTTGACACTCTTATGTAGATGTCATAACTAGCCATAAAATAACGCAATATATGTCACAACAGGGCTAAATATATGTGTCATGACTGGTTATGACAAGTTATGTCAGCTGACATTATGACATAGTTATGACAAGTAATGAGGGAAAAATGGYGCCGACAGAGGGCTGCCATGCTTCTAACTCTTGGGAAACTATGCAGTATTTTTTTAAATGTATTATTTCTTACATTATTAGCCCAGAAATGTGATTATGTTATTACATACAGCCGGGAAGAACTATTGGATATCAGAGCGGTGGTAAGTCACCAGCACTGCCAGCATTACGACTTTCCCAAAGTGGATCCTTTGTTCGCAACCCCCAGGGTAATTGAACTGATTCCAGAGGCCGACCCAAAACACCGCCGGCAGRGAAGAGGTACTCGGAGTGGTCTTTTAGTCCGACTTAGGAGACGCACACACCACCCACCGCTCCCAAGTATATTACTCGCTGATGTTCAGTCTCTAGATAATAAAGTTGACGAGCTCAGGGCAAGGGTTTCTTTCCAGAGAGACATCAGGGATTGTAACACATTCTGTTTCACGGAAACATGGCACTCTCGGGATATACTGTCTGAGTCTGTCCAGCCGTCTGGGTTCTCAGTTCATCGCATAGACAGGAATAAATATCTATCTGGGAAGAAGGGCGGGGGAGTATGTTTCATGATTAACGACTCATGGTGTGATTGTGATAACATACAGGAACTCAGTCATTTTGTTCTCCCGACCTAGGATACAACACAAGAGAATTCTCTTCGGTTATAGTCACAGCCGTGTATATCCCCCCTCAAGCCGATACCACGACGGCCCTCAAAGAACTTTATGCAAAGGCCGCATTTATTGTAGCTGGGATTTTAACAAAGCAGATTTCAGGAGGCCGCCGAAGTTCTATCAACACATTGACTGTAGTACTTGCGCGGCTAAAGCACTCGACCACTGCTACTCCAACTTCCGGGATGCCTACAAGGACCTCACCAGCCCACTTTTCTGCAAATCTGACCACGACTCCATTTTGCTCCTCCCGTCCTATAGGCAGAAACTCAAACAGGAAGTACCCGTGCTAAGGACTATTCAACGCGGGTCTGACCAATCAGAATCCATGCTTCAAGATTGTTTAGATCACGCGGACTAGGATATATTCCGAGTAGCTTCCAAGAATAATATTGACGAATATACTGATATGGTGACTGAGTTTATCAGGAAGTGTATAGCAGATGTTGTACCCACAGTGACTATTAAAACCTAACCTAATCAGAAACCTTAGATAGATACAGCATTCGTGCAAAACTGARAGMGCGAACCACCGCATTTAACCATCGCAAKGTGACTGGGTATATAGCAGCATACAAACAGTGTAGTTATTCCCTCCGCAAGGCAATCAAAACGGCAAAACGCARTTCAATGGCTCAGACACGAGACGTATGTGGTAGGGTCTACAGACAATCACGGATTACAAAAGGAAAACCAGTCACGTCGCGGACACCAACGTCTTGCTTTCGGACAAACTAAACACCTTCTGCTGCCAGGCCAGACGGCATCCCTATCCCTAGCCAAGGATCATAACACCTCTACCTTACCTGTCACCCTAGACCCACTTCAATTTGCTTACCGCTCCAATAGATCCACAGACAATGCAATCGCCATCATACTGCACACTGCCCTAACCCTTMTGGACAAGAGGAATACCTATGTAAGAATGCTGTTAATTGACTATAGCTCAGCACTCAACAACATAGTACCCTCTAAACTCATTATTAAGCTTGAGGCCTTGGGTCTGAAACCCGGCCTGTGCAACTGGGTCCTGGACTTCCTGATGGGCCGCATCCCTGGTGGGGAAGGTAGGAAACAACACCTCCACTTCGTTGATCCTCAACACTGGGGCCCCACAAGGATGCGTGCTCAGACCCCTCCTGTACTCCATGTTCACCCATGACTGTGTGGCCATACACGCCTCCAACTCAATCAGTTTGCAGATGACACAAAAGTAGTTGGCCTGATTACCAACAATGACGAGACAGGGAACAGGGAAGAGGTGAGTGCCTCTCCAACCTCAAGAGGCTGAAGAAATTTTGCTTGGCACCTAAAACCCTCAAACTTTTACAGAGCATCCTGTCAGGCTGTATCAACGCCTGGTATGGCAACAGCACCACCCGCAACTGTAGGGCTCTCCAGAGGGTGGTCCAGTCTGCCCAACGCATCACCGTGGGCAAACTACCTGCCCTCCAGGACACCTACAGCACCCGATGTCACAGGAAGACCAAAAATATAATCAAGGACAACAACCACCCAGGCCACTGCCTGTTCACCCCGCTATCATCCAAAAGGCGAGGTCAGTACAGGTGCATCAAAGCTGGGACCGAGAGACTGAAAAACAGCTTCACTCTCAAGGCCATCAGACTGTTAAATAGCCATCACTAGCAAATAGATTTTTACCCATGGCACACGAGACGAGACACCTGTCTGCCTATATACATAGACTTGAAATCACTGGCCACTTTAATAAATTGAACACTAGTCACTTTAATAATGTTTACATATCTTGCATTACTCATCTCATATGGTATTCTATACTATTCTACTGTATCTTAGTCTATTCCGCTCTGACATTCCATTCCTTTACTTAGATTTGTGTGTATTGGGTAAATGTTGTGAAATTGTTAGATATTACTTGTTAGATATTATTGCACTGTCAGAGCTAGAAACATAAGCATTTCGCTACACCCGCAATAACATCTGCTAAACACGTGTATGTGACCAATAAAATGTGATTTGATTTGCTTCATCTTAGCTAACCAGTCACCACCAGCTTTCTAGTTAGCTACCCTTTGCCTGGTTAAGAAACACAAGCTGCTTTACGAGTTAAATAGTAAAACAGTCTAGCAATGTTTTTCTCTCCCTTGAGTAGGCTATAGAAAAGTAGTCTAAATCTGTAGTCTTGCTCAACTCTCCCACTGCATTTCATATACAGTTTTGGTAGCCAACGTAGCCAAGTCTCCACCTTTTCCTCTGTCGTGCATAGGCAGGCCGCATTTTACATTCATAAAGCATATAATGGGAATTAACCATAGGCTACTACTGTTGATGTATGTAATGGGGAATTGATAGACACTGCAAACAATGCACACAATGAAGTTATGAAACAATGAATAGACATGRMAYRSSRGRMGAGASWSCWKTSKRRWKWGMMRKGCMYKKCWMWYYMSAMWGSWSTCTCKYCYSSYRTKYCATGTCTATTCATTGTTTCATAACTTCATTGTGTGCATTGTTTGCAGTGTCTATCAATTCCCCATTACATACATCAACAGTAGTAGCCTATGGTTAATTCCCATTATTTCTAATCTGCAATGTTTGGTTACGGTAATTTCAATATATTATTATTACAGTCCTTTACGATTCTCATTGTCAGAGTGGACACRTTGTATGCAGAACTCACAACCTATACCACACTTGTGAGAAACAAGTTTGTTTATTACATTCCATTTACGATTTCTGTAAATGTATTAATTGTCTTTTGTTTTAAACGCTCCTGTCAATATTGAGTAAGGATGCGCATCTGATTACGCATATAGAAGTAKGACTGGTCTACCTGGCCTGCGTGCAAATATAGGCCTATAAATGTGGCCATTTGGGGATGTCTGACAGTATTTCTGATTGTCTTAACTTACCATTACTAACAAGCTGTGGAACTTCTCAAATAAATGTTTTCTTCACCTCAAACAGTAAGTAAACAAAGTCTGTTTTAGAATCAATTGAGAATGACAATAGTTCCTCAAAGTACTTGAAAAATATGAACAGCTTTCATCCTTTAAATAACCACTCGGCATGAAAGGGAAAAATGTAATACTCTGATCCAGTGGAAACGTCATAAAATACCCGATTACTTCAAATCCCTTGCACAAATAGCCCACAGATGTGTCTGTCCCGAGCTCACTGACGCAGGAAACTGTGGGCCCAGAATATTTTGTATTATGTACGCTAATTCTACATAGCTGGAAATGGTAATAAAAGTTACTTTTAGATTTGTATCATTAACTACAGACAATGATTTTTAGAGAAAAGGTATATTATAAATGAAACTGTTCCACAAAAATGTGCATACGTGCAAATGTGCACCCTCTCGCCTGACTAGCATCACTACTCTGGACGGTTCTGACTTAGAATATGTGATTCCTTGCAGAATCATCTCTTTCCCAAGCTCTCGATTTGTTGGTCAACTGTCTATAATTAGATACAAGCAGCTTCTCTTCTGTCATTATACAGTGCCTTCAGAATTCAGAATTCAGACTCCTTGACTTTTTCCAGATTTTGTTAGGTTACAGCCTTTTTCTAAAATTGATAAAATAGTTTTTTTCCTCATCAATACCCCATAATGACAAAGCAGAAACAGTATTTTTTTGTTGTTGAAATGTTTGCAAATGTATAAAAAATATTACATCTACATAAGTATGCTCAGTTTGGCCGGCTATAGGAAGAGTCTTGGTGGTTCCAAACTTCTTCCATTTAAGAATGATGGAGACCACTGTGTACTTGGGGACCTTCAATGCTGCAGACATTTTTTGGTACCCTTCTCCAGATCTGTGCCGACACAATCCTGTCTCGGGAGCTCTACGGGCAATTTCTTCGACCTCATTGCTTGGTTTTTGCTCTGACATGCACTGTTAAACGTGGGACCTTATATAGACAGGTCTGTGCCCTACCAAATCGTGTCCAATCAATTGATTTACTCACAGGTGGACTCYAATCAAATTTCGAGTCTCATAGCAAAGGGTCTGAATACTTATGTAAATGTGCAAAAAATTCAAAAAAAATGTTTTCACTTTGTCATTATGGGGTATTGTGTTTAGATTGTTGAGGATTATAATTTTTTTTAAACCATTTAGAATAAGGCTGTAACGTAACATGTGTAAAAAGTCAAGGGGCCTGAATACTTTCTGAAGGCACTGTATGTTGCCCTAGAAGACTAAATAAACCCTTGCTCACCAGAATGTCATAAATTGATAGAATGAATGCTTCAATCTAGTTGACATCGGTAAGTTCTCTCTCATCTCTGCTTCTTTCGCGGAGCAAAGACGTTTAAGCACAGAGAAAATGCAATAACCGTGCAAAAGAACGGAAAAGGTTTTCTGTGCAAAATGTCTAAATGACATCAGTTTGACCAGTTGAAAGGAAATAGAAAGCTGTGAAAATGATCCAACATATTTCTGATAATATTTCAGTTCGGGTTGGATGCATATTTTACGTGGTTGAAATACCACTTCCTATGGCGCTGATAGAGATAGGGACGTCTGTAGAGGTACTAACTGTGCATTTACATTCTCTCAAACGCTGAAAGAAATAAATCATATTTCTCCACTCCTGTTCCCGAGTCAAAATATACATTTGTGACCCACAACCTGGATTTGGTCCTATGWRGCAACATTTTAAATGGCRTGTTTTAYATTGGATAAAAGTAGAGACTCAGAGCTAGAAAATTGTATATTGTACACTGCAGTTGAGGAACAATGGGAAAGTAATTCTGCTTTGAAAGTTGATAAACTTGTTATCCCACTTTTGAGAAAATGACCCTTGAATATTTGGTACACGTACTGGAGAGCTATTCTTTGTCTACACCCATTCAGCATCGTTCACACCCTCTTAAGCTTTAGCGCCACCCATCTCTTTAAGGATTCACATGTGAATCCATGTGTTAAACAGAGTGAGTAGTGTAGGTAACAACCAAATATTTCATGACTAAAAGTGGTAAAAGTAGTAGCCTACAGKWAGGAAAAACTCCAGGTAAAAAAACACTTTTGGCCTATATCCTAACCTGACTTTGGTGCAGGTCATGTTGTTCTTCACATTACTGTCTCTGGTAAACACAGACTAAATCAAATCAAATCTAAGTTTATTTGTCACATGCGCAAGATACAGAAGGTGTAAATGGTACAGTGAAATGGTTACTTGCATATTTGCATAGTAGCAATATCAAAAACAAAAAGTGTCCAGATAATTATTAGATGACGTTTACCCAGACACACTTGTCTAAATTGATGGGTCATGTGAAAGAAATGCTATAGCCACCCCCCAGCCACATCTAGCTAAGTGGATGGGTCAATATTGTCTAGACATGTACACATGTTCATGAAATACAATAGATGCCCGTAATCTGCGGTAGAAAGGATTATCAACACACACTGAGCAGGCCACGTTAGACAGAAGCAAGCTACATGGCAGACCAATCCAAACTCATCTCCCGGCATGTCCAGCCCATCCATTAGCGCAGCCAATCATGGCGAGCGGGAAGATTCCTGTCTTTTTCCGTGGCTAAACCAACTAGGCTCGTAATTTAATAATTGTATTCGTATTTACAGATGGAATACAAGTTTGTTATTAAGGCACATGAAAGTTCACATGTTCTAGAAAKTATTTCTGCCAAAAAACGCATTCTGATAAAAAATAAATAAAAAGACGTTCAAATGCCTCTCCTGTGAAGTAGTGACGTGCGACATACGCCTAGCTTCTTGAAACTGGTCACATTTGGTATATAATGTTACTGCAAGAAATACTTAATTCTGCAGGCTATGTGAAAAGTTACAGCCCTAAAGTCAGTGTCTAGATTTCAGTGTCCCATCTGAATAGTAGGCTACAGTTCCCTTGATGTGCCATAGGCCTATTTGAAGGCCTTGTCTTGTGACTGTCGAATCTGTATAGCACCTCACAATAACAACACACAAACAACATAGCCAGCACTGCTATCATACTATTTTACCACTTCACCAAATCTTTCGCAAACATTACTTTTACAGCCCTGCCTTCTCATTATTTTCAACTCTCCATTTCGTAGCTTTTCTCTTACTGAATTCAACTCTGACATTGTTCCATTTGCTTCAGTGGATCAACATGGACTTTTTCCTGCCCTTTTCCAAAAGCACTAAAGCTTATACTCTTATGCACTAATGCCATATAGCCTGAAAACAATTAAAGATACATGTCAATGTAGCCTATAGATAAAATTGCACAAGAATTTTACATTTGTATTTTTTATATATTGTTTTCTCTATTCAATTCAAGCTGCCCGCCACACACCCACCCTTCATCCACACAATATTTCATGACCCTAAACCTGCCCTCCCCGTGGATATAACTACGGGACATGAGTCAACCCGTACATCACTAACAGTTTTGACCCACTTCTGCCTCAACTGCTTCACCTCGACTTAGCTACAGATGTCATTGAAACATTACCTCAAGGTTAATGTTTATGGTAGTTCTAAGTAGGAGGGGAACGTGTATGGGGTTAGGGTTTGACTTTGGCCAACGGTATGTGGGTCGGGTTAAGGTTAGAGGTCACGGTCAGGACTGACTATTGGACCATGGGCCTGTCCTGAGGAGAAGCAGAGAAAAATGCAAAGGACATGCAGCCCTATGCTCCACATGGAGTAAAGAGGCTTAAGTAAGTCAGAACTGACCTGTTGTGGCTGTCCTCGGGGTCGTGCAGCGTTGCGTCGATGCCACTGTCCGTCTCCACATCCTCGTGCATCTCTGGCTGGACTAGGGCTCCCGTGTCTTCGTCTGTGAACATCTCACACTCGCTGTAGTTGCTCTCCGAGCCCAGGTAGGCACTATCCGTCACCTCGTTCTGCTACAGGAGGGAAATAGGAACATTTTAATAATCTTATTAGATCAAGTTGGGAATCCTATAACTTCACAATAGTGGTCCAAAGTATCTGGGACAGAGAGAGAGTTAAGTGGACATCGTTTAAATTGAGAAATCATTAACAGGTGACTAAAAATAGCAGTATGAGGGCTAACGAACAGTAAACACACCCAGTTGAGAGGTGATGACTACATACTGTAGGCTGTATTGTATACCAGTTTGAATGTTACACCCTACTTTTTTCCTAACTGTAACTTTGCTGACAGACTTGCTGACAAACAGGTAAAAAACTTTACTTGACACCCAACATCATAACACGGTCATAACCATGTCATAATATGTCATAACAGCTGACACGTTGTCATTACACTGTCATGACACATTTTTACCTGTTGTGACATACACTACATGACCAAAAGTATGTGAACACCTGCTCGTCAAACATCACGCAAGCCATTTTAGCATTTGAATGCTTAAGGTGCCACGCAGATGTGCAAGATCAGGAAGAGGCCTCATACCTCGCATTGGTCAACGTGTGAAGCTGGGCACAGTGAGCAGTTTGACAAGGCTACTGATATTCCCTGGGGTTGGTCAGCATGAAAAATAACTTGCAGGTCATTGACTGTCAACACAATTACATGCTTAGTTCAACACTGAAGGAGAGGACGCATCAGTTCTACATCTGCATGGCTTGCTGTTTGGGGATTTAAGCTGGGTTTCTGTATAGCACTTTGTGACATCGGCTGATGTATTTTTATAAATACATTTGATTGATTGATTGATTGATCAGTTGTCACAAAAGATGAGGTGTTTTCAGAAGGAAGAAAGTCATATGAGCAAAACATTTCAGTGAATCTGTGATTCGTAACGTTTGAATACATTTGCTGACCAATGGATGATACATTTGGATCGGTTTGGGGTCTGCGGAACGATGCAGTCGTATCTTAAACATTTGAATCGTCACAAGCATACAATATAGGTCATTAATTGAATTACATATAGTGCATTCATAAGGAATTCAGACCCCTTCCCTTTTCCACATTTTGTTATGTTAGAGCCTTATTCTAAAATTGATTTAAAATATTTTCAAAATCCCTCTATATACACAATACCCCATAATGACAAAGGGAAAAGAGGTTCTTAGAAATGTTAGCAATTTTTTTCCAAATACAAATAAATACCTTATTTACATAMGTATTCAGATCCTTTGCTACGAGACTCAAAATTGAACTCAGGTGCATCCTGATATGGGAGGTGCCCAAGAACCTGATGGTCACTCTGACAGAGCTCCAGAGTTCCTCTGTGGAGATGGGAGAACCTTCCAGAAGGACAACCATCTCTACAGCACTCCACCAGTCAAGCCTTTATGGTAGAGTGGCCAGACAGAAGCCACTCCTCAGTAAAAGGCACATGACAGCCCGCTTGGAGTTTGCCAAAAGCCACTTAAAGGACTCCCAGGCCATGAGAAACAAGATTCTTTGGTCTGATGAAACCAAGATTGAACTCTTTTCCTTGAATGCCAAGTGTCACGTCGGGAGGAAACCTGGCACCATCCCTACGGTGAAGCACGGTGGTGGCAGCATCATGCTGCAAGAATGTTTTTCAGCGGCATGGACTGGGAGACTAGTCAGGATCGAGGGAAAGATGAACTGAGCAAAGTACAAAGAGATACTTGATGAAAACCTGGTCCAGAGCGCTCAGGACCTCAGACTGGGGTGAAGGTTMGCCTTACAACAGGACAACAACCCTAAGCACATAGCCAAAACAACACAGGAGTGGCTTCGGGACATCTCTGAAGTCTCTGAATGTCCTTAAGGACCTTGGGAGTGTGGTGCCAGGGAAACAACTTCTCACCCAACGTCAACAAAACAAAGGAGCTGATCGTGGACTTCAGGAAACAGCAGAGGGAGCAAGCCCCTATCCACATCGATGGGACCGCAGTGGAGAAGGTGGAAAGCTTCAAGTTCCTTGGCGTACACATCACTGACTAACTGAAATGGTCCACCCACACAGAGTGTGGTGAAGAAGGCACAACAGGACCTCTTCAACCTTGGCTGAAGAAATTTGGCTTGGAACCTAAAACCCTCACAAACTTTTACAGATGCACAATTGAGAGAATTCTGTCAGGCTGTATCACCGCCTGGTACGGCAACTGCACCGCCCGCAACCGCAGGGCTCTCCAGAGGGTGGTGTTGTTATTATTGGTCACATACACATGGTTAGCAGATGTTATTTMGAGTGTAGCGAAATGCTTRTGCTTCTAGTTCCGACAGTGCAGCAATATCTAACATGTAATCTAACAATTCCACAACAACTAACTAATACACAAAAATCTAAGTAAAGGAATGGAATAAGAATATATACATATAAAAATATGGATGAGCAATGACAGAGCGGCATAGGCAAGATGCAATAAAATGGTATAAAATACAGTATATACATTTGAGATGAGTAATGCAAGATATGTAAACRTTATAAAGTGGTATTATTAAAGTGACTAGTGACCCATTTATTAAAGTGGCCAATGATTTCAAGTCGGTATGTAGGCAGCAGCCTCTATGTGTTAGTGATGGCTGTTTAACAGTCTGATGGCCTTGAGATAGAAGCCGTCTCTCGATCCCAGCTTTGATGCACCGGTACTGACCTCACCTTCTGGATGGTAGCGGGATGAACAGGCAGTGGCTCGGGTGGTTGTTGTCCTTGATTATCTTTTTTATTTAACTAGGCAGGTCAGTTAAGAACAACTTCTTATTTACAATGACAGCCTACCCTGGCCAAACCCTAACTTGTACGGCGCTGTGCCAATTGTGCTCCGACTTATGGGACTCCCAATCACGGCCAGTTGTGATACAGCCTGGAATCGAACCAGGGTCTGTAGTACCGCCTATAGCACTGAGATCCAGTGCCTTAGACCGGTGCGCCAGTCGGGAGCCCAAATGGCGCAGGGTTTTTGAGACTGCACTTGAAGAAACTTTCAAAGTAATTTCTGACTGTCGTTTCTCTTTGCTTATTTCAGCTGTTTCTTCCATACTATGGACTTGTTTTTTTTACCAAATAGGGCTATCTTCTGTATACCACCCCTACCTTATACAACCGATTGGCTCAAACGCATTAAGGAGGAAAGAAATTCCACAAATTAACTTTCAACAAGGCACACCTGTTAATTGAAATGCATTCCAGGTGACTACCACATGAAGTGTGCCAAGATTGTGCAAAGCTGTCATCAAGGCAAAGGGTGGCTACTTTGAAGAATTTGTTTAACACTTTTTTGGTTACTACATGATTCCATATATGCTATGTCTTCACTATTATTCTACAATGTAAAAATAAAGAAAAACCCTTGAATGAGTTGTGTACAAACTTTTGACAAACTATGTAAATGTAATATTTTTGGTATTTTTTTTGCAAACATTTTTAAAAACCTGTTTTTGCTTTGTCATTATGGGGTAATGTCTAGATTAATGAGGGGGAAAAAGATGTACTACATTTTAGAATAAGGCTGTAACATAACAAAATGTGGAAAAAGTCAAGGTGTCTGAATACTTTCCGAATGCACTGTATTTTATAGTCGTTTTTGCTCATGTTTTTCAAGGGTGCCAACAATTGTTCCATACCAGAACATGAAAAATGGTTCCGTACTAGAATTTTGGTTACTTTCGGTACTTCTGTGAAAATGTATCTCACAGAWCAACTCTGTCCATCAACGCAGCTGCTGTCCCCCTACAGCACGAGGCGTGCACCGTGCCTATTCTACTTACTAATTCCTAGCCTGCACTGGGAGTCTAAGCTACATCATGTTAGCTCCCTACTCATGCTGCACAGAAATGAACACAATTGAATAGTGCGACAAGGCATGTCTACATTTGAAACTTAATTACTGTTTGCAAAACAATGTGCATGCACGCTACAACACTTTGCAATGCTTGAAGATAATTAGCTTACAACTGAAACTAACAAATTCACTACCTGTAGTACTTTGTTTGTGATGATATGCAAACCATAACGCAAAATATTCTGATTTCAAAGCTGATTGCCACCAAAAACACTCTCTATCACATCTCTCCATCAGCCAAAGATGATCTATTGAACAGTCAGTGTATGTGAATAGTGCTCAGACGGGCAGCACCCATTGTAATTCATTATAGGTCATATTTGATAGAAATCTGGTGTCACGCCCTGACCTTAGATATCTCTGTTTTTCTATATATTTTGGTTAGGTCAGGGTGTGACTAGGGTGGGTACGCTAGTTTGTATGTCGAGGGTTTTTGTATGTCTAGGGTTTTGTATATCTAGGGGTTTTGTATGTTTATGTTGGCCTGATATGGTTCCCAATCAGAGACAGCTGTTTATCGTTGTCTCTGATTGGGGATCATATTTAGGTAGCCATTTKCCTCGTTTGTGTTGTGGGATCTTGTTCTATGTTTAGTTGCCTGTCTGCACTATTCGTATAGCTTCACGTTTCGTCCGTTGTTCTTTATTGTTTTTGTTTAGAGAGTTTCTCTTTATTAAAAGTATGTGGAACTCTATACACGCTGCGCCTTGGTCTCATCATTACGACGAACGTGACATCTGGAGATTACTTTAAGCCAACCCTTTTCATGTCGCAGTGTCAATCATAGACAGTTAATGAGTAACAAAAGAGTAGCCTATTTTCAGAGGAGACCATATTCACAATTTAACTGTTGCCAATGGCGCTTAAAAGCCAATTAGAGCAACGTCCAAACAGCGGTTGGATTTTAACAGTGAGGAGGCTGACAAAGTCGCTGGATTTGTTTTTGCCAAAGTGAGGATTTTAATTTAGAAGTTTAAGAATTGATACAGCTGCCGAAACCTTACAATATATATTCTGAACAAAAATATAAACGCAACATGTAAAGTGTTGGTCTCATGTTTCATGAGCTGAAATAAAAGAACCCAGAAGTTTTCCCATACGCACCAAAAGCTTTTTCTCTCAAATGATGTGCACAAATTTGTTTACATTCCTGTTAGAGAGCATTTCTCCTTTGCCAAGATAATCCATCCACCTGAAATGTGTGGCATATAAAGAAGCTGATTAAACAGCATGATCATTACACAGGTGCACCTTGTGCTGGGGGACAATAAAAGACCACTAAAATGTGCAGTTTAGTCACAGAACACAATGTCACAGATGTCTCAAGTTGAGGGAGAGTGCAATAGGCATGCTGAATGCAGGAATGTCCACCAGATCTGTTGCCAGAAAATGTTATGTTAATTTCTCTACCATAAGCAATGTCGTTTTAAAGAATTTGGCAGTACGTCCAACCGGCCTCACAACCGCAGACCACGTGTATGGCATTGTGTGGGCAAGCGGTTTGCTGATGTCAACGTTGTGAATAGAGTTCCCCAGGGTGGCAGCGGGATTATGTCATGGGCAGGCATAACCTACGGACAAAAAATACAATTGCATTTTATCAATGGCAATTTGAATACACAGAGATATCGTGACGAGATCCTGAGGCCCATTGCCGTGCCATTCATCCGCCGTCATCACCTCATGTTTCAGCATGATAATGCACGGCCCCATGTCGCAAGGATCKGTACACAATTCCTGGAAGTTGAAAAAGTCCCAGTTCTTCCATGGCCTGCATACTCACCAGACATGTCACCCATTGAGCATATTTGTGATGCTCTGGATCAASGTATACGACAGCGTGTTCCAGTTCCCGCCAATATCCATCAACTTCGCACAGTCATTGAAGAAAAGTGGGACAACATTCCTTAACCACAATCAACAGCCTGATCAACTCTATGCGAAGAAGAGGTGTTGCACTTCATGAGTCAAATGCTGGTCACACCAGAGATGGACTGGATTTCTGATCCACTCCCCTACTTTTTTTTTTTAAGTATCTGTGACGAACAGATGCATATCCGTATTCCAAGTCATGTGAAATCCATAGATTAAGGCCACATTTATTTATTTCAATTGACTGATTTCCTTGTATGAACTTTAACTCAGTAAAATTGTAGAAATTGTTACATGTTGCATTAAAATATTTGTTCAGTATAAAAAAAACTAAATCACATKAATTACTACCAGCACACCTATCAATAAAGGTGCCACACATGCTTTTAAGCATAAATACAACCTGGGATATAAACATATACGTCCCACGGGATAAGCTACCGCATTACCCATACCATTCATTAAGTATGCGCTCAATGCACCCCATTTCCCCATCAATTCTCAGACCAGGAAATGAACAAAACCCTTTTCAATAAACAAGGATAACAAGGTAAGCATCTACATTGAAGCTTAACCCTCACAATTTAATCGTCAAAAATGATTACATCACAATTGTACTTCCTGATCATAAATACATGAATAAAGTTATATAGTGGGCAACACACAACAATAGGTTTAACACGCACAAACCAATTGACGGCGTGCGACCGCAAACTCACATACGTCTCCTCTCATTTGCATTTCATCAACAATCAATACACTGCTAAACCCACATTATAATCAATAAACATTGTCTGGTTACTCATAAAATTAGGCTTAACTTTAACTTAGGTGACCGAGGACATAAGGACAATAGTCAAAGAGCCTCCCCTACCGGTCTGTGTGGAGCTCCAGGAGTAACCGGGCCCAGAGGGCTGTCCACCATTCCCAAAACCATTATGTCTGCCTGGGGCTCACAGGTAGGAAGACTGGCCTGTCATGAGACCGACCACCCGTAATTTCCCCCTAGCGCTTCCTCCCTTTCACTCTCAGAATGCAAGAGTAAAAAACATAGAATGCCCAACACCTATTTCAGCTCCAGTGGGTTCTCAAAATGGGTGGRGTCTGTAGACTGAAAAGAGTCCGAAGGGCAGGGGAAGGAAACGGTATAGCATACGGCACCTCAACTACCAGCCAATCTACTCCTCTCACTGAATTTGATATATCACATGAAATAGAGGGAGCAATGTCCCCTTTAAATTTTTCAGTTTCAATGACTAGTTCCTGGACGAATTTGACAGGGTGAATCATTAAGCCACCCCCTCTTCTACCAGTCTTTATAGGTTTATATGATTGGACAAATAATGCCATATACTGTATGTGCATAGCCATAAACTGACTCACTGTTTACTTATTTATTTTACTCACCGTTTACCTTAAGGAGACAAAACCAGCATGAAGTAAGCCTAGAGAATGAACCTTGTGCCTGGGGAGGAGGCTGAGGAGAGGGGGCTGGATTGGCTGTGTTAATGCACCTCTAGGCTTAGAGAAAAGAGAAAGGCCACAAGAAGAGGTTAGCCCACAATGGCTATGTACTGACAGAGAAATATTTTCTCACAATGACAGGTGGAAACCACACACTGGCTGGGTGTTGGTTTGAGAGCGTGAAAGCAAAGTTTGGTTTGCTTTCGTCGTAAAGCCTTTTTGAAATCGGACACTGTGGCTGGATTTATAACAAGTGTATCTTTAAAATGGTGTAAAATACATGTATGTTTGAGAAATTTTAATWATGGGTTTTCTGTTGATTTGAATTTGGCGCCGTGCAGTTTCACTGGCTGTTGAAGAGGTGGGACGCTACCGTCCCACATACCCTAGAGAGGTTAAAACCACATCAGGAGACCACTTTTGGTGAAAAAATAAATATATTTTTATACATTTGCATTTTTGGGTGTAGATACCCTTTAATTCAACTGCAGCATCAGAGAGACTTGATTGGTTAGCTGTGTTTCTGTAGCACACGTGTATCTGCAGAGTTTGCTAAACAAATTGCCACTGGAGTAACATAAATAATCATGATACAAGGTCAATATACTTTGTAGATATTTTATTGAGGTTTTTGGGAAAGCCTTTCCATCCACAAGAAGACAGTTGTCATTATTAGCATCATCGCTAATAGCTACACAAAGTGGTAGTCAAACAGCACACACAGACGGGCAATCCTGCGTTGCCTCTTGAGAAAATGTAAGGAAAATATGAATCACTGCACTTGATGAATTTATGAAATTGCTTCTGCCAATTATTTATAAACATGCACCTGTTAAGAAACTGACTGTTAGAACTGTTAAGGCTCCATGGATTGATGAGGAATTGAAAAACTGTATGGTTGAAAGAGATGGGGCAAAAGGAGTGGCTAATAAGTCTGACTGGCTTACTTACTGCAAATTGAGAAATTATGTGACTAAACTTAACAAAAAAAAAGAAGAAACTGTATTATGAAGCCAAGATCAATGATATAAAGAATGATAGAAAAAAACRTTGGAGTACTTTAAATGAAATTATGGGCAGAAAGACAAATTCAACKCCATCTTTCATCGAATCAGATGACTTATTCATTACAAAACCATTTGATGTTRCCAATTATTATAATGATTATTTCATTGGCAAAGTGGGCAAACTTAGGCAGGAAATGCCAACAACGACCAGTGAGCAATAGTATTAATGTATAAAAAAAAAGAATAATGAAAGAAAAGCGTTGCAAGTTAGAATTTTGAAAAGTTAGTGCGGGAGAGGTGGAATAATTATTGCTATCGATCAATAATGACAAACCTCCTGGCATTGACAACTTAGATAGAACGCTACAGAAGATGGTAGCTGACTCTATAGCCACTCCTATCTGTCATATTTTAAATCTGAGACTTGAGGAAAGTCTATGTCCTCTGGAGGGAAGCCAAAGTAATTCCGCCACCCAAGGGTGGTAAAGTGGCCTTTAAATGATTCTAACAGCAGACCTATAAGCTTGCAACCAGCTCTTAGCAAATAATGGTGTTTAACCAAATACAATGTTATTTCTCTGTAAACAAATTAACAACAGACATTCAGCATGCTTATAGAGAAGGGCACTCAACATGTACTGCACTGACACAAATGACTGATGATTGGTTGAAAGAAATTAAAAATAAGATTGTGGGAGCTGTACTGTTAGATTTCCGTGAAGCCTTTGATATTATTGACCCTAACCTGTTGTTGAAAAAACGTATATGTTATGGCTTTTCAAACTCTGCCATATCGTGGATTCAGAGCTATCGATCTAAAAGAACTCAAAGGATTTTATTTAAKGGAAGCTTCTCAAATGTCAAACATGTAAAGTGTGGTGTACCACAGGGCAGCTCTGTAGGCCCTCTAMWCTTTWMTATTTTTACGAATGAACTGCCATTGGCATTAAACACAGCATGTGTGTCCATGTATAATGCTGTTTCAACCATATAAGCATCAGCAACCACACCTAATGAAGTCACTGAAACCATTAACAAAGAGTTGCAGTCTGTTTTGGAATGGGTGGCCAGCAATAAACTGATCCTGAACATCTCCAAAACTAAGAGCAYTGTATTTGGTACAAATCATTCCTTAAGTTTTAGACCTCAGCTGAATCTGGTAATGAATGGTATGGCGGATGTTGAACAAGTTGAGAAGACTAAATTACTTGGCGTTACCTTAGATTGTAAACTGTCATGGTCAAAACATTAACAGTTGAAGTCGGAAGTTTACATACACCTTAGCCAAATACATTTAAAAACTCAGTTTTTCACAAGTCCTGGCATTTAATCCTAGTAAAAATTCCCTGTCTTAGGTCAGATATGATCACCACTTCATTTTAAGAATGTGAAATGTCAGAATTATAGTAGAGAGAATAATTTTTTCAGCTTTTATTTCTTTCATCACATTCCCAGTGGGTCAGAAGTTTACATATCAATTAGTATTTGGTAGCATTGCCTTTAAATTCTTTAACTTGGGTCAAATGTTTCAGGTAGCCTTCCACAAGTTTCCCACAATAAGTTGGGTGAATTTTGGCCAATTCCTCCTGACAGAGCTGGTGTAACTGAGTCAGGTTTGTAGGCTTCCTCGCTCGCACACACTTTTTCAGTTCTGCCTACAAATGTTCTCTAGGATTGAGGTCAGCACTTTGTGATGGCAACTCCAATACCTTGACTWTGTTGTCCTTAAGCCATWTTGCCACAMCTTTGGAAGTATGCTTGGGGTCGTTGTCCATTTGGAAGACCCATTTGCGACCAAGCTYTAACTTCCTGACTGATGTCTTGAGATGTGGCTTCAATATATCCACATAATCTTCCTTCCATGATGCCATCTATTTTGTGAAGTGCACCAGTCCCTCCTGCAGATAAGCACCCCCACAACATGATGCTGCCACCCCGTGCTTCACGGTTGGGATGGTGTCCTTCGGCTTGCAAGCCWCCCCCTTTTCCTCCAAACATAACGATGATAATTATGGCTGAACAGTTCTATTTTTGTTTCATMAGACCAGAGGACGTTTCTCCAAAAAGTACAATCTTTGTCCCCATGTGCAGATGCAAACCGTAGTCTGGCTTTTTTATGGCGGTTTTGGAGCAGTGGATTCTTCCTTGCTGAGCGGCCTTTCAGGTTATGTCGATATAGGACTCGTTTTACTGTGGATATAGATACCTTTGTACCTGTTTCCTCCAGCATCTTCACAAGGTCCTTTGCTTTTGTTCTGGGATTGACTTGCACTTTTCGCACCAAAGTACGTTCATCTCTAGGAGACAGAACACATCTCCTTCCTGAGTGGCATGACGGCTGCGTAGTGCCATGGTGTTTATACTTGTGTACTATTGTTTGTACAGATGAACGTGGTACCTTCAGGCGTTTAGAAATAGCTCCCAAGGATGAACCAGACTTGTGGAGGTCTACAGTATTTTTTCTGAGGTCTTGGCTGATTTMTTTTTATTTTCCCATGATGTTAAGSAAAGARGCCCTGAGTTTTAAGGTAGGGCCTTGAAATACATCCACAGGKACACCTCCAATTTACTCAAATGATGTCAATTAGCCTATCAGAAGCTTCTAAAGCCATGACATAMTTTTCTGGAATTTTCCAAGCTGTTTAAAGGCACAGTCAACTTAGTGTCTGTAAACAATTTTGTGAAAAATTACTTGTGTCATTGTAACGAACGTCGTCGGGAGAAGGAGAAGAGGACCACGGTGCAGCGTGGTAAGTGTTCATATTTTAATTAAACAACTGAACACTGAACAAAACAACAAACGAACAGTTCTGTAAGGGGACGACATACACTAAACAGAAAATAACTACCAATAAACACAGGTGGCAACAGGCTACCTAAGTATGGTTCTCAATCAGAGACAACGATTGACAGCTGCCTCTGATTGGGAACCATACCAGGCCAAACACAGAAATACAAAACATAGAAACAAAACAYAGAATGCTCACGCCAACTCACGCCCTGACAAAACCAAAATAGAGACATRAAAAAGGAACTAAGGTCAGAACGTGACAGTCATGCACAAAGATTGACCTAGATAGTTTGTGTATGCATTGAKATGTAGGCTACGTGTGCCTTTTACATTTTTTTTTATGTAGTTCTGTCCTTGAGCTGTTCTTGTCTATTGATGTTTTGTATTATTTCATTCTGTTTCAAGTTTTGTGTGGACCCCGAGAAAGAGTAGATGCTACTTTTGCAACAGCTAATGGGGATCCTAATAAAATACAAAATACATCTAATGTCAAAAAAAAAAATCACAGTATCGAACCGCAATAAAGTGCATGCGGAAAGAATTCAAAACCCCTTGACTTCTCCCTCAAAAAATGTAAGTTACAGCCTTATTCTAAAATGGATTAAAAAGTTTMTYTCCCTCATCAATCTACACMCAATACCCCATTAAGGTGAATTCGTAAAAAAACTGAAATGTCACATTTACGTAAGTATTTTGACCCTTTCCTCRGTATTATCTTAAAGCACATTTGACAGCGATTACAGCCTCAAGTCTTCTTGGGTATGACGCTACAAGCTTGGCACACCTGTAGTTGGGGAGTTTCTCCCATTCTTCTCTGCAGATCCTCTCAAGCTCTGTCAGGTTGGATGGGGAGCGTCTCCGCACARCTATTTTCAGGTCTCTCCAGAGATGTTTGATCGGTTCAAGTCAGGGCTCTGGCAAGGCCACTCAAGGACAATTCAAAGACTTGTCCCAAAGCCACGCCTGCATTGTCTTGGCTATGTGCTTAGGGTTGTTGTCCTGTTGGAAGGTGAATCTTCGCCCCAGTCAGAGGTCCTGAGGGCTCTGGAGCAGGTTTTCATCAAGGATCTCTCTGTACTTTGCTCCGTTCATCTTTCCCTCGATCGTGACTAGTCTTCCCAGTCCCTGCTGCTGAAAAACATCCCCACAGCATGATGCTGCCACCACAATGCTTCACTGGATGKTGCCAGGTTTCCTCCAGACGTGACGCTTGCCATTCAGGCCAAAGAATTCAATCTTGGTTTCATCAGACCAGAGAATCTTGTTTGTCATGGTCTGAGAGTCTTTAGGTGCCCTTTGGCAAACTCCAAGTGGGCTGTCATGTGCCTTTTACTGAGAAGTGGCTTCTGTCTGGCCACTCTACCATAAAGGCCTGATTGGTGGAGTGCTGCAGTGATGGTTGTCCTTCTGGAAGGTTCTCCCATATCCACAGAATAACTCTGGAGCTCTGTCAGAGTGACCATCGGGTTCTTGGTCACCTCCCTGACCAAGGCCCTTCTCCCCCGATTGCTCAGGTTGGCCAGGTGGACCAGCTATAGGAAGAGTCTTGATGGTTACAAACTTCTTCCATTTAAGAATGATGGAGGCCACTGTGTACTTGGGGACATTCAATGCTGTAGACATTTGTTGGTACCTTTCCCCAGATTTGTGCCTCGATACAATCCGGTCTCGATGCTGTATGGATAATTCCTTCAACCTAATGGCTTGGTTTTTGCTCTGACATGCACTGTCAACTGTGGGACCGTAAAATAGACAGGTGTGTGACTTTCCATATCTTATACAATCAATTGAATTTACCACAGATGGACTCCAATCAAAATGTAGAACCACCGCAAGGATGATCAATGTAAACAGGATACACCTGAGCTCAATTTTGAGCCTCATAGCAATKGGTCTGAATACTTATGGAAATAAGGTATTTCTGATTTTATTTTTAATACATTTGCTAAAAATAAAGAATCTGTTTTCGCTATGTCATTATGGGGTATTGTGTGTCAATTGATCAGGGAAACAATAATTTTATAATAAAGCTATAAAGTAACAAAACGTGGCAAAAGCAAGGGGTATGAATACTTCCCAAATGCACTGTGTGTGTGATATATATATATATATATAGATATATACAGTCGTGGCCAAAAGTTGAGGATGACACAAATATTAATTTCCAAAGTTTGCTGCTTCAGTGTCTTTAGATATTTGTCAGATGTTACTGAAGTATAACTACAAGCATTTTCATTAGTGTCAAAGGCTTTTATTGACAATTACATGAAGTTGCTGCAGAGAGTCAATATTTGCATGTTAGCCTATTATTTTTAGACCTCTGCCAATCCACCCTGGCATGCTGTCAATTAACTTTGGCCACATCCTGACTGATGGCAGCCATCTTGCACAATCAATGGCTTTGGAGTTTGTCAGAATTTGTGGGTTGTTTGTACCCGCCTCGAGGATTTGACCACACGTTCTCAATGGGATTACGGTCTGAGGAGTTTCCTGTGCTATGGACCAAAATATCGATGTTTGTTCCCCGAGCCCCTTAGTTATCACTTTTGCCTTATGGAAGGTGCTCCATCATGCTGGAAAAGCATTGTCTCACCAAACTGTTCCTGAGTTGGGAGAATTGCTCTCGGGAGGATGTTGGTACCTTCTTTATTCATGGCTGTGTTCTTAGGCAAAAACTGTGAGTGAGCCCACTCCCTTGGCTGAAGAAGCAACACCCACACATGAATGGGTTCTCAGGACTTTATGGCATCCACATGACATGATGGTATGCTCACCTTATTCTTCTCCGGACAAGCTTTTTTTCCGATGCCCAAACAAATTGAAAGGGAATTCATCAGAGACAATGACTTTACCCCAGTCCTCAGCAGTCCAATCCCTGTACCCTTTGCAGATATCATCCTGTCACTGATGTTTTCCTGGAGAGAAGTGGCTTCTTTGCTGCCCTTAACACCAAGGCCATCCTCCAAAAGTCTTCGCCTCACTGTGCGTGCAATGCATCCACACCTGCCTGCTGCCATTCCTGAGCAAGCTCTGTACCGGTGGTGTCCCGATCCCGCAGCGAATCAACTTAGGGACGTCCTGGCGCTTGCTGGACTTTCTTGGGCGCACTGAAGCCTTCATTACAACAATTGAACCGCTCTCCTTGAGTTCTTGAAGATCCTTTAAATGTTGATTTTTTTTTTTTTAGGTACAATCGTACTGGCAGCAAATATCCTTGCCTGTGATGCCCTTTTTGTGCAAAGCAATGATGACGGCACGTGTTTTCTTGCAGGTAACCATGGTTGACAGAGGAAGAACAATTGATTTCAAGCACCTCCTTTTGAAGCTTCCAGTCTGTTATTCGAAATTCAACTCAGCACGACAGAGTGATCTCCAAGCCTTGTGCTCGTCAACACTCACACCTGTTTAATGAGAAGAATCACTGACATGATGTCAGCTGGTCCTTTTGTGGCAGGCTGAAAAGCAGTGGAAATGATTTTTGGGGATTCAGTTAATTTGCATGGCAAAGAGGGACTTGCAATTAATTGCAATTCATATGATCACTATTCATAACATTCTGGAGGATATGCAAATTTCCATCATACAAACTGAGGCAGCAGACTTTGTGAAAATGTATATCGTGTCATTCTCAACTTTTGGCCACCAGTCAAAAGTTTGTGACACCACCTCTCAATCAAGGGTTTTCTCTTATTTTTACTATGTCTACATTGCAGAATAATAGTGAAGACATCAAAACTATGAACTAACACATAAGGAATCATGTAGTGAACAAAAGTGTGAAACAAATCTAAATCTATTTCATATTTGAGATTCCGAGAAATATTTGAGAAAGTTAGCCCCTTGCCTTATGAAAGCGTTGCAGCACTCTGCATTCTCTCAAACCAGCTTTTCCATGAGGTAGTCACCTGATGAAGGAAAAGGAAACCGCCACTGCCTCTTGATAGTATCACCGATATTAATAAGCTTACGTATCGGCCACACGGCCTTCTGTCAGAGCTTTTGGGATTTTTTGAAAGTTGCACCCTTATGTAGACCTGGCTCCACCCACATCCGTTCTACACATCGAAGGGGGTTGGAGGCAAAGGAAAATAAATAAGTGCTACATAATATAACAATGTGCATTTCATAATATTTACAAAAAGTGTATAAATAAGGCGGTATTGAACACTTCTGTATAATCTTCAATGAGGACATAGCAAGTTCATTAGTCATTGGCGGGTACATCATAATGAAAAACGTCAGAATAATCTACAAAAGACACACATTTCATGTTCCAAGTTCACAGCATAACATACAAAGGCATTTCATCATTAAGTCCTTTTGGAAACAACTGTCTGGAGGGTGAAAAATCAAAACATTCTTCTTTTTCTCGAGGTTTATTAATATACCGTCCCCTGTCTTGATATCTTAACGTTGTCTCTATGCCACAAATATAAGGTGGAAATGTCATGCTTTATGTCATTGAATGTACAGCCGACTGGATAATCCCGCTGTCGTTTTCTCCTATGTTGAACTTTTATTGAGGTAGTCACCTGGAATGTATTTAAAATAAACAGGTGTGCCTTGTTAAAAGTTAATTTGTGGAATTTCTTTCCTTAATGCGTTTCAGCCAATCAGTTGTGTTGTGACGTGACAAGGTTGGGGTGGTATACAGAAGATATCCCTATTTGGTAAAAGACCAACTCCATATTATTGCAAGAACAGCTCAAATGAGCAAAGAGAAATKACAGCTCATCATAACTTTAAGACATGAAGGTCAGTCAATGCGGAAAATTTCAAGAACTTTGAAAATGTCTTCAAGCGCAGTCGCAAAAACCATCAAGCGCTATGATGGAACTGGCTCTCATGAGGACCGCCACAGGAAAGGAAGACCCAGAGTTACCTCTGCTGCAAAATGTTCAATGGAGTTAACTGCACCTCAGATTGTAGCCCAAATAAATGCTCCAGAGAGTTCAAGTAACAGACATCTCAACATCAACTGTTCAGAGGAGACAGCGTAAATCAGGCATTCATGGTCAAATTGCTGCAAGGAAACCACTACTAAAGGACACTAAKAAGAAGAAGAGACTTGATTGGGCCAAGAAACACAGGCAATTGACATTAGACCGGTGGAAATCTGTCCTTTGGTCTGACGAGTCCAAATTTTAGATTTTTGGTTCCAACCGCCGTGTCTTTGTGAGACGTAGATTAGGTGAACAGATGATCTCCGAATGTGTTGTTCCCACCGTGAAGCATGGAGGAGGAGGTGTGATGGTGTGGGGGTGCTTTGCTGGTGACACTTGCCAGTGATTTATTTAGAATTCAAAGCAAACTTAACCAGCATGGCGACCACAGTTTTCTGCAACTATACGCTATCCCATCTGGATTGCCCTTAGTGGGACTAACATTTGTTTTTCGAAAGGACAATGATCCAACACACCTCCAGGCTGTGTGARGGCTAATTGACYAAGAAGGAGAGTGATGGAGTGCTGCATCAGATTAACTGGCCTCCACAATCACCCGACCTCAACCCAATTGAGATGGTTTTTGATGAGTTGGACCGCAGAGTGTAGGAAAAGAAGCCAACAAGTGCTCAGTATATGTGGGAACTCCTTCAAGACTGTTGGAGAAGCTGGTTGGTTACTACATGATTTCATATGTGTTATTTCATAGTTTTGATGTCTTCACTATTATTTCACATTGTAGAAAATAGTAAAACAATTATATAAACTGGAATGAGTAGGTGTCCAAACTTTTGACTGGGATATGTATGTATGTATGTATGTATGTGTTTATGTGTATGTGTGTATGTGTATGTGGGTGTGGTTGTATGATGTATGTATGTATATATATATATCTATATATATATATATATATATGCATATACTACAGTCCAAAAGTTTGGTGGGTCACTTAGAAATGGCCTTGTTTTGAAAGAAAAGCCATTTTTTGTCCATTAAAATAACATCAAATAGATCAGAAATACAGTGTAGACATTGTTAATGTTGTAAAGACATTGTACCTGGAAACGGCAGATTACTTATGGAATATCTACATATGTGTACAGAGGCCCATTATCTAGCAACCATCACTCCTGTGTTTCAATGGCACGTTGTGTTAGCTAATCCAAGTTTATCATTTTAAAAGGCTAACTGATCATTAGAAAACCCTTTTGCAATTATGTTAGCACAGCTGAAAACTGTTGTGCTAATTAAAGAAAAATAAAACTGGCCTTCTTTAGACTAGTTGAGTATCTGTAGCATCAGCATTTGTGGGTTCAATTACAGGCTCAATATGGCCAGAAACAAAGAACTTTCTTCTGAAACTCATCAGTCTATTCTTGTTCTGAGAAATGATGGCTATTCCATGCGAGAAATTGCCAAGAAACTGAATATCTCGTAAAACGCTGAGTACTACTCCCTTCACAGAACAGAGCAAACTGGATCTAACCAGAATAGAAAGAGGAGTGGGARGCCCTGATGCACATCTGAGCAAGAAGACAAGTACATTAGTGTCTAGTTTGAGGAACAGACGCCTCATAAGTCCTCAACTGGCAGCCTCATTAAATAGTACCCGCAAAACACCAGTCTCAACGTCAACAGTGAAGTGGCGACGCCGGGATGCTGGCCTTCTAGGCAGAGTTCCTCTGTCCAGTGTCTGTGTTCTTTTGCCCATCTTAATCTTTTMTTTTTATTGGCCAGTCTGAGATATGGCTTTTTCTTTGCAACTCTGCCTAGAAGGCCAGCATCCCGGAGTCGCCTCTTCACTGTTGACATTGAGACGGGTGTTTTGCGTGTACTATTAGGCAGCATACAGTGCACTCGTACTACAGTGCTCGAAGCAAACTGATGGAATAACAGTCGAAAGAAAAGGTTTAATCTTGTGGAGGCAGCAGAAAGGATTAATAAATAGTCAAAGTCCACGCACGAGATGAGCCAAAAATTTCAGACATGCTCACCGCAGCTGAAAAAACATAATAGAATACATGTGTATATATGACCAGAGACTCTAACCATTCAATACTTGGTCGAAAGAAAAATACAATGTGAAAATTCTGCCAGATGTCATCGGACCCTGTGCCAAACCGTAGTGTTCAGCATGCGGAATAKTCACGGAGTGGTAATGATAGCTTTGCTGGCCACTCGCTGAATTACTGTGGAATGAGTGAGAGCGCAGAGTTCAGCCAGGGAACTCTGTATGCAAAGGGACAATGGTAACAGCACAACTGGACCACACAATGTCATAATATATTACAAATGGGCAGTCACAGTGGTATACCATGCTATACCACTATACAGGACTGCCCATTCACATTAGACCACCCTGGCCCATATCATGCTGCTTTATGTCGGGGGGTTCATTGATATTCTGTGCAGTCACACTGCTATTATAATGTATGTGTTGCGTGGTCATATTGTCAGCAGTAACTGTAATGTAACCAATAACTGTGATGACTATATCCAATGACATCACCTACCTCATCGTACTCCTCTGGGCAGCCCACTGCTCCGTCCCCTGGGCTGAAGTGCGCATCGTAGAGCTGGGGCTCTGTACCTGCAAACACATACAGAACAAAGTCAACACAATGCTATTGTAAAGACAGAGCCAATATGCCACGAAAACAATAGAACACTGCCACTAAACAGATGTAATTAGGTAAGCAGAGTAAATAGGGTCAACTCAAAGTCAACAAAGATTTAAGTTAGAGCAGTGGTATTCAAACTTGTTTGTCTCGAGACAACACTCCAAATCTAATGACACAACCTTATATTTTCAAAAAATAACCACAATGAAAATAATTATCAAAATGAAAAGAAACCAATATATACATTTTCTAGGGTTAGGGAATCTTATTTTTCAAATAATATTTCCCAAATCGTTTTTATATTGTCCCATACAATAATCTGTATTCTTAATTTTTGGTTAAAAAAAAAAAGTATAATAATTTTAGCAACCCCACTGCAGTTCACCCGGGGTTGCAATCCCGACTTTGAATATCACAGAATGAAAGAATGAAAAATAGGCTGCATTGTGTTTAAGTCAAGTGAATAAAAAAAGGATTTCAACTTTTTTATTACAAGTGCAAACTTGTACACAAGTATACGAAACATTAGGAACACCTTTAGGAACAMCTTCCTAATATTGAGTATCCCACCCTTTTCCCCTCAGAACAGCCTCAATTCGTCAGGGCATGGACTCTCAAAAGCATTCCACAGGGATGCTGGCCCATGTTGACTCCAATGCTTCCCACAGTTCTGTCAAGCAGAGTATATGTGAGCAGAGTTGAGCTGTCGGAAATTCCGCTCCTCACTCCACATCCTTTCCAACTGCGCCGCTAAAAACCCCTCCTCGCTCACAGGAAATAAAACTGCCGCTCCAAATTTGCTTAATTCATTAAAATCCCCATTTAACACCCACCTATTTTTGTGACTACCTGGACCAACCATTTGGTTTGGAAATATTGAAAACAAACCATATGATTGGAATACAAAGTATTTGAATAAACATGAAAAGGTGACGGTAAAAAGCACATCATTATTTCAAATAGGCTACATGTGTTAARCAGCACATGAACACTAAATATGTCAGGAGCTAGATAGGTAGCCTAATAAGGAGCCTATTWTTTAAATTCTATAGCCTACAACTAAATATATTGTGAAGCATGGGGCCAGCAGCATACCACCCTGCATCTCACCCCTGGCTTGCTTCTGAAGCTAAGCAGGTTTGGTCTGGTCAGTCCCTGAATGGGAGACCAGATGTTKCTGAAAGTGGTGTTGGGGGGCCAGTAGGAGGCACCCTTTCCTCTGGTCTAAAAAAACATTCCAGTGTTTGGGGACATTGCCCTGTGTAGGGTTCTGTTTTTTTCGGATGGGATGTTTAAACAKGTGTCCTGACTCTCTGTGGTCACTAAAGCTCCCATGGCACTTATTGTAGGGGTGTTAACCCCGGTGTCCTGGCTAAATTCCCAATCTGGCCTTCACACCATCATGGCCACCTAATCATCCCCAATTTGCTCGTAACTATTCCCTAGGTCATTGCTGTAAATGAGAATGTGTTCTCAGTCAACTTACCTGGCAATATATGTGAGTGCAACACACTAGGCTGGCAGGAGCATTTAAACATTTGTTGTATTAAATCATTAGTCTATAAATTGCGCATATATGCTGTGACTTACTTAGAATTAAATACAAATGAAGAAAAAAATGCCTAATTAGGATCTGTCTACAGTGCCTTTGAATTAACTTTTAGAAASACGAATTCAGCCAAAGTCTGTGGCTTCTCAACAGCTTTTACCCCCAAGGCATAAGACTCCTGAACAGGCAATCAAATGGCTATTTGCATTGTGTCCCGCCAACCCCTTTTTTACACTGCTGCTACTCTCTGTTTATCATCTAAGCATAGTCACTTTAACTACACCTACATGTACATATTACCTCAATAATCCCGAATAACCAGTGCCCCCACAAATTGACTCTGTACAGGTACCACCTGTACATAGCCTCGCTACTGTTATTTTCACTGTAATAAAACGTTTTTTTTTATTTATTTTTTTTACTTACAATTGTTTACCTAATACCTATTTTTTCTTTAAAAATTGCACTGWTGGTTAGGGCTTGTAAGTAAGTAAGGCTTGTAAGTAAGCATTTCACTGTAAGGTCTACACCTGTTGTATTCAGAGCACGTGACAAATAAACTTTGATTTGATTTAATTTGATTCAGGCTCATGYGATGATGCCTGGAGAGCAGTCCAGCAGTGGAGAATACCCTCTCCATGCTTGCAGAGCCACTGGGGAAGCTAAACACCCTTAGAGCCACTCTTGCAAGGTTGGGCAGGGATATGGAGTTTTTTCTTTTTCTTTAGATAGGATTATTTTGCATAAAACCTCTAGGCCTATCAAAACAGAATGTTCCTTCAGGCCTATTGGGCMAGAATCAATGCTAGTTAGCCTATTGTATAGATAATAGAACRAAATTGAACAAAACTTTAAGAGATCGGATTTTTAGTTTAGAAATACTTTGTTACAATGAAACACTTAGCTAGCTACCCACCTCATTCCTTTCTGTTAGCATGTGCAAGTAGTACACCATAATCCTTTCGGGATACATGTCTTTAGTTCAGATTCCACAATGATTCTTTAGTTGTGGATTTTACATCACCGCACTCCCTCTCTTGGTCCTCATCTTTGTAAGTCACCTTGATTTTGCGCCTATGTTTGTTTTATCAGTTCTTTATGAAAATATTTAGAGACCTCCATGACAATAGCTAAAGCTATAGCAGCACGAATAATTAGAGACCTCCATGATAATAGCTAAGGCTATAGCAGCACACAAGTAGCCTACAAATGCATGCTGGGACGGGCATGCCCTGAGCTCGTGGAATGAGCGCWACTGGAGCAAAATTGGAACAGGCGAAAAGGCTGACACGTTTGGAAACTTGCTCCGCGCTCTAGTCAAATTAGGCACGCTCTGCTACGCGCCTACTACGCTTCACTCACATACTCTGGTGTTAAGTTGGCTGGATGTCCTTTGGGGGCTGAAGAAATGTGGCTTGTCACCTAAAACTCTCACAAACTTTTACAGATGCACAATTGAGAGCATCCTGTCGGGGTGTATCACCGCCTGGTATGGCAACTGCACCACCCACAACCACAGGGCTCTCCAGAGGGTGGTGSGGTTGGCACAACGCATCCCCGGGGGCAAACTACCTGCCATCCAGGACACCTACAGCAGCTCGTAAATTCAGAGTTGTCAGATTGTCCGTTTGTAAATTCAGAGCGTATCGCTCTCGGAGCGCACACTGGACGCTCGGGCCGAGAAGTWGGGTTGATTTGAGCGYTCTGACCTTACAATTGCAATCAAGCACCCAAGCTAACGTTGGCTAGCTTGCTAGCTACTTCCAGACACAAATGAGAGTGACCACTCTGACCATTTTACTCGCCCTAGAAGAGCTGGTTAGGCAGTTTATGTTATCATGACTAACTATGACTAACTGTGTGTTGCTGGCAACAATTTAATTACGCTTTTTTTGCCGATGTTAACTGTGCTGGCATATTCAACCGAATTCATTATTCTGCTCTGGTACACTCAGACGAGAGTGCTCTGAAATCGGAGTAGATAATAATTTTTTAATTTCACCTTTATTTAACCAGGTAGGCTAGTTGAGAACAAGTTCTCATTTACAACTGTGACCTGGCCAAGATAAAGCAAAGCAGTTCGACACATACAACAACACAGTTACACATGGAGTAAACAAACATACAGTCAATAATACAGTAGAAAGTGTCTATATAAAGTGTGTGCAAATGAGGTAAGATAAGGGAGGTATAAGGCAATAAATAGGCCATGGTGGCGAAGTAAATACAATATACCAATTAAACACTGGAGTGATTGATGTGCAGAAGATGAATGTGCAAGTAGAGATACTGGGGTGCAAAGGAGCAAGATAAATAAATAAATAAATAAATACAGTAAGGCGATAAGGTAGCTGGATGGGTTATTTACAGATGGGCTATGTACAGGTGCAGTGATCTGTGAGGCAATTTTGTAAATGACATCGCCAAAGTCGAGGATCGGTAGGATGGTCAGTTTTACGAGGGTATGTTTGGCAAAATGAGTGAAGGATGCTTTTTTTGCGAAATAGGAAGCCGATTCTAGATTYAATTTTGGATTGGAGATGCTAATGTGAGTCTGGAAGGAGAGTTTACAGTCTAACCAGACACCTAGGTATTTGTAGTTGTCCACATATTCTAAGTCAGAACCGTCCAGAGTAGTGATGCTGTACAGGCGGGCAGCGATCGGATGAAGAGCATGCATTTAGTTTTACTTTCATTAAAGAGCAGTTGAAGGCCACGGAAGGAGAGTTGTATGGCATTGAAGCTCGTCTGGAGGTTTGTTAACACAGTGTCCAAAGAAGGGCCAGAAGTATACAGAATGGTGTCGTTGCGTAGAGGTGGATCAAGAGAATCACACAGCAAGAGCGACACTAATTGATGTATACAAGAAGAGAGTTGTCCGAGAATGGAACCCTGTGGCACACCAGAGATCTGCCAAGAGGTCGGGGACAACAGGCTCTGATTTGAGTTCTTGCTCACGCTTTCCTCATTATATCGTCTGCGTTCCATTAATTATAGAGACTGAAAATACTTCTCGGTGAAACTTATGGATATAAATGATAACAACATCCTGAAGATTGATTCTCTACTAAGTTTGAACAGTTTATTCGACCTGGACATATAACTTTAAGTTTTCGTCGGAGTTCGCCTGGACCGGCGCCAGCATTTGACACGTGAACAAAGCGTGCTAGAAAATTAGCTAATGTGGACACTAGTAATGGACATTATCGAACAAAACAACGATTTATTGTGGAAACTAGATTCCTGGACTGCATTCTGATGAAAGATCTAAAGGTAGGGAATATTTATGATGTAATTCGTATTTCTGTTTGACTCCAGACATGGCGCGAAATGGTTGTTGTA